>NC_079389.1:23508644-23611144 GCF_029220125.1 Pseudoliparis swirei
GTGTGTCTTTCTGGTTGTGTGTCTTTGTAGTTGTGTTTCTCTGTAGTTGTGTGTCTTTGTAGTTGTGTGTCTTTGTAGTTGTGTGTCTCTGTAGTTGTGTGTCTCTGTAGGTGTGTCTTTGCAGTTGTGTGTCTTTGTAGTTGTGTGTCTTTGTAGGTGTGTGTCTCTGTAGTTGTGTGTCTTTGTAGTTGTGTGTCTCTGTAGCTGTGTGTCTTTGTAGTTGTGTGTCTTTGTAGCTGTGTGTCTTTGTAGTTGTGTGTCTTTGTAGTTGTGTGTCTCTGTAGTTGTGTGTCTCTGTATGTGTGTCTTTGTAGTTGTGTGTCTTTGTAGTTGTGTGTCTCTGTAGTTGTGTGTCTTTGTAGTTGTGTGTCTTTGTAGCTGTGTGTCTTTGTAGTTGTGTGTCTCTGTAGTTGTGTGTCTTTGTAGTTGTGTGTCTCTGTAGTTGTGTGTCTTTGTAGTTGTGCTTCTCTCAGCAGTTGTGTGTGTCTCTGGTTGTAGATGTCGTTGACATAGAGTTTAATAAACGTTGGTTAAACCCTTAAATCCTTTGATGTCATGAGCCATTTCCTGACCTCTGCAGCATCTATTACGGTCCACTCATTCACATGTGTGTCTTGCTCAAGGGCACTCGGGCAGGTGGAGTAATGAAAGTTGACCATGGAGTCACATGGGGTGATCTTGGTCAAGTCAACACTAAATAAATCACAGAGAAAGCTCCAAAAGGGAAATAAGTCCTGAAAGCTGAACTCTCTTTGGTGGGTGATAAACGTATGAAGGTGCGTTCAGGGAACGAACCGACGCCGCAACCAGGAAGACGACAGGTCAGCGCAGCGTGTTCACTCCATCAGGATGCATCTCCATCAGGATGCATCTCCATCAGGATGCAGCTCCATCAGGATGCATCTCCATCAGGATGCATCTCCATCAGGATGCAGCTCCATCAGGATGCATCTCCATCAGGATGCAGCTCCATCAGGATGCAGCTCCATCAGGATGCAGCTCCATCAGGATGCAGCTCCATCAGGATGCAGCTCCATCAGGATGCAGCTCCATCAGGATGCATCTCCATCAGGATGCATCTCCATCAGGATGCAGCTCCATCAGGATGCATCTCCATCAGGATGCAGCTCCATCAGGATGCAGCTCCATCAGGATGCAGCTCCATCAGGATGCAGCTCCATCAGGATGCATCTCCATCAGGATGCATCTCCATCAGGATGCAGCTCCATCAGGATGCATCTCCATCAGGATGCATCTCCATCAGGATGCAGCTCCATCAGGATGCATCTCCATCAGGATGCATCTCCATCAGGATGCATCTCCATCAGGATGCAGCTCCATCAGGATGCATCTCCATCAGGATGCATCTCCATCAGGATGCAGCTCCATCAGGATGCATCTCCATCAGGATGCATCTCCATCAGGATGCATCTCCATCAGGATGCAGCTCCATCAGGATGCATCTCCATCAGGATGCAGCTCCATCAGGATGCAGCTCCATCAGGATGCATCTCCATCAGGATGCATCTCCATCAGGATGCAGCTCCATCAGGATGCATCTCCATCAGGATGCATCTCCATCAGGATGCAGCTCCATCAGGATGCATCTCCTCCATGTCGCTTCTGTCAAAGCCGTCTCAATATATTTCATCCTGCACAGCGTCGCATCAACTTATCATAAACTTATCATCTCATAAACTTATCATCTCATAGACTTATCATCTCATAAACTTAATATCTCATAAACTTAATATCTCATAAACTTATCATCTCATAGACTTATCATCTCATAAACTTATCATCTCATAAACTTAATATCTCATAAATGTATCCTCAGATTCAGTTTCTTTGCTTCACATTTGATGAACTTATGTCTGACGGATAGCGTCTTAATACTTGTGTGTATTTCATTATAATCAACAGCATACATCATACAGCATGTAGCATACATTATGTAGCATACAGCATGTAGCATACATTATGTAGAATGTAGCATACATCCTGTAGCATACATTATGTAGCATGTAGCATACATCATGTAGCATGTCGCATACATTATGTAGCATATATAATACATTATGTAGCATATAGCATACAGCATGTAGCATACATTATGTAGCATATATAATACATTATGTAGCATATAGCATACAGCATGTAGCATACATTATGTAGCATGTAGAATACATCATGTAGCATGTATAATACATTATGTAGCATGTAGCATACATTATGCAGCATATAGCATACATCATGTAGCATACATTATGCAGCATATAGCATACATCATGTAGCATGTAGCATACATTATGTAGCATACAGCATGTAGGATGTAGCATGTAGCATACATCATACAGTATGTAGCATGTAGTCATCAGTTAGGCCGAATTTAACTTTTTGTCATTTGTCCTCCCCGTGCGTGTGCGTGTGTGTGTGTGTGTGTGTGTGTGTGTGTGTGTGTGTGCGTGTGTGTGCGTGTGTGTGTGTGTGTGTGTGTGCGTGTGTGTGCATGTGTGTGTGCGTGTGTGTGCGTGTGCGTGTGCGTGTGTGTGTGTGTGTGTGTGTGTGCGTGTGTGTGTCATATTGCTGTGTCATCTCAGGTGTCCTGCAGGGCTGCTTGCCCTTGTATAATGAGTTGTGAAATAAAACTTTAATGACCCCCCCCCCCCCCCCCGCCCACCTTGACGCAGAACTCCCTCATCTCCCAGCGCTTGGGCTTGCGGCTCAGGATGAGCTCCTCCAGCAGCGCGGGCTGGTCGGTGAGCGCCGACACGCCCATCAGGCGGCCGTAGAGCGCCGTGAGCTGGCGCTCCAGACGGTGGTCCTGGAAGTACTGCAGGAACACCTCCGTCTCCCTCTGGGTGAACGCTGGCTGCGCCCGCACCTGGGGGGAGGGGGGGGGGGGGGGAGAGACATTACATTATTTATACAACAGCATCATATGTCTTGTGTCGTGGGCAATTTGATGAGAATATTCGTGTTTTTTCCTGTCTCTTTGTAGTTGTGTTGTGTCTCTTTGTAGTTGTTTTGTGTCTCTGTAGTTTGTTTGTGTCTCATTGTAGTTGTGTTGTGTCTCTCTTTGTAGTTGTGTTGTGTCTCTTTGTAGTTGTGTGTCTCTTTGTAGTTGTGTTGTGTCTCTTTGTAGTTGTGTGTCTCTTTGTAGCTGTGTTGTTTCTCTTTGTAGTTGTTGTGTGTCTCTTTGTAGTTATTGTGTGTCTCTTTGTAGTTATTGTGTGTCTCTTTGTAGTTGTGTCTCTTTGTAGTTAGTGTTTGTCTCTGTCGTTTGTGTAGTTCTTGTGTGTCTCTTTGTAGTTGTCTTGTTTCTCTTTGTAGTTTTGTGTCTCTTTGTAGTTGTGTTGTGTCTCTTTGTAGTTGTGTCTCTCTTTGTAGTTGTGTTGTGTCTCTTTGTAGTTGTGTGTCTCTTTGTAGTTGTGTTGTGTCTCTTTGTAGTTGTGTGTCTCTTTGTAGCTGTGTTGTTTCTCTTTGTAGTTGTTGTGTGTCTCTTTGTAGTTATTGTGTGTCTCTTTGTAGTTATTGTGTGTCTCTTTGTAGTTGTGTCTCTTTGTAGTTAGTGTTTGTCTCTGTCATTTGTGTAGTTCTTGTGTGTCTCTTTGTAGTTGTCTTGTTTCTCTTTGTAGTTTTGTGTCTCTTTGTAGTTGTGTTGTGTCTCTTTGTTGTTAGTGTTTGTCTCTTTGTAGCTGTGTTGTGTCTCTTTGTAGTTATTGTGTGTCTCTTTGTAGTTGTGTCTCTTTGTAGTTAGTGTTTGTCTCTTTGTAGTTGTATCTCTTTGTAGTTATTGTGTGTCTCTTTGTAGTTGTGTGTCTCTTTGTATTTGTTGTATGTCTCTTTGTAGTTCTTGTGTGTCTCTTTGTAGTTAGTGTTTGTCTCTTTGTAGTTGTCTTGTTTCTCTTTGTAGTTGTTTTGTGTCTCTGTAGTTTGTTTGTGTCTCTTTGTAGCTGTGTTGTGAGTCTCTTGTGTATTTACTGAGGAAGACTTGTCTTTCTTCACTCCAACACCCAGACACTGAACAGCTGTGAGTTCAGATCACTTGGAACAAATGGAAGGTTTTTATTTTCTCCATTTGAAAAGAGGAGACTCTCTGAGCCCATTGAAGATAATTCTCCTCATTTAAATAATGAAACAGGAACTAAAACACATGAGCCAGTCAACAGGGACAGATGCTCCGTCACACGTTTACGTAACGCTCTGAGCCCGACGCTACATGGGAGAGCTCTCCTCTCCTCAACGTCGCTCCACAGCTGGTCGTTCTCTTCCCTCGGGTTAGTTTTATTCTGCCACATCCTTTGTAGTTCATCGAAGACACAGAGAAGTCAAACTAGCAACCGGAAATGAGATCCATGCTTCTTTGAAACTAAGTTAAAGTCCTTTAGACGTGGTGACCTTGAGCAGCACGTGTCTCACAAGAAGGACTGAAGGTCGTGTTGTGACTCTTTGAAGTCGTGTTGTGACTCTTTGAAGTCGTGTTGTGACTCTTTGTTTATTTGAAGTTGTGTTGTGACTCTTTGAAGTCGTGTTGTGACTCTTTGTTTATTTGAAGTCGTGTTGTGACTCTTTGAAGTCGTGTTGTGACTCTTTGTTTATTTGAAGTCGTGTTGTGACTTTGAAGTCGTGTTGTAACTCTTTGAAGTCGTGGTGTGACTCTTTGAAGTCGTGTTGTGACTCTTTGAAGTTGTGTTGTGTTTCTTTGAAGTCGTGCTGTGTTTATTTGTAGTTGTGTTGTGACTGTTTGAAGTCGTGTTGTGACTCTTTGAAGTTGTGTTGTGTTTATTTGAAGTTGTGTTGTGACTTTTTGAAGTCGTGTTGTGACTCTTTGAAGTTGTGTTTCTTTGTAGTCGTGTTGTTTCTTTGAAGTCGTTTTGTGTTTCTTTGAAGTCGTGTTGCGACTCTTTGTGTTTCTTTGAAGTTGTGTTGCGACTCTTTGAAGTCGTGTTGTGACTGTTTGTGGTTCTGTTGTTCTTTGAAGTCGTACTTTGCATCTTTGAATCTTCCCCAGTTCATTATTTAAAATAAGACAATTATCTTTCTTGCATTACAAGTGTTCTGAAATATGCAACGAGGCATTATCTTGTATAAAATATGCACGCCAGGCTATCGTGAACTTCACAATAAAACACTCCCTCACTAAGCCTGATATTAGACTGTCCCCTCCAGAATAAAAGCCCGTGTTCCTCACCGCCGCGCCCAGCTGGTAGTACACCACGGCCAGGTCGTCCTCCAGCCGGTGGACCTCCTGGTCGTCCAGCAGGCCGTGGCTCGAGGCCCCCAGCTCCTGGTCGATGTGGTCCAGGTCCTTCTGGGCCGCCGCGCTCTCCTCCGCCGTGGCGCTGCCGCCCAGATAGGAGCAGATGCTCTGGACCAGGACCCTCACGGTCTGCATGTAGCCCACCGGCTCCAACACCTTTCCAAACATCGCCATGGCTGACGAGAAGAAAGGAGCGGGTGTGAATTCACGAGAACGCCGCGCTGGGTTCTGGAGCTGTGGTCAGACTCACCTCTCTGGGTCCGGCTGCAGGTTTTGCTCTGACCTTCACGGCGTGTCCCGTATTTATACAGGACCGGGAGTCTGATAGCGGTTCTGGTGTGGACTCAGTGGTGATGTCATCACACAGGGTTAACCTCGTGTTGAAGGAGCTGCCTTCATGTTTGGGATTCAAGTCGTTCATGACAATGACATTATTTGTCATTTTTATTTTTAACATTTAATTAACCTCAAATGCACTATTTAAAAAGATGTTTATGGAAGTGAATGAAGAAAGATTTATGCCTTTTTTTTTTTTGCTCCAAAATTCTTCTTTTTTTTGCATCTCTGTCGTCAAATGTTTGTCTCTTTGCAGTTGTAAAATTATTATTATTGCTATTATTATTATTACTAGTATTACTATTATTACTATTATTATTAATATGACTATTACTATTATAGTTATTATTATTTCTATTATCGTTATTATTACTATTATTACTATTATTGTCTGGATTCTCATGTAGATTAATTCTAGATTAAAAAAGTATTTTTTCATAATTGTGTAATCTGTTTTTGACTCTGAGGCTGTGGTATATTTATATTAATATATATTATTGGGAGGTCCAAGTACATTTAGACCTGAACGAAGGTCACATGTCCTGACTCTGTTGTGTGATGGGAAACAGCGCCACCTTCTGGCTGCATGGACTCATTACAGGATAACATGTATTCCAGCTTTACCAGCAGCAACATTAATGCATCAATAATGATAAAGCAGAGGATGGCTCAGGACAGACGAGGGTGGAAACAATTCATCAATGGCCCATGTTCCGAGAGGAATACAAAGGCCTAACTAACTAACTAATGATAAAGCAGGATATAAGAGACATTATTATGAAATCACCCATTCTGCATGAAGTTCACTTCTATTGGGTAGCTTTTGTATTTTGATTGTTATATTTATTTGTTTGTACATGTTTTGTATTCATAGGTCGAACTGCATGTTTTTGTTTTATTTCTTATTTGTATACAGTACTTGCTTTGTGTGTGTGTGTGTGTGTGTGTGTGTGCGTCAAACACACTTGACAGACTTTGTAAATGTAAGCACCTATAACCCATGAAGAGACGATGCGCTTTTTAAAAATAGTGTAGTTTGTTTTGTGTTTGTTAATATGAATATATATACACATATATATATATAGTATAATACATTATTTTGTTGTTTAATGTATATATATATATATATATATTTATATATATATATGATAGACCGTTTTTTCCCTTTTGTTCAGGTTTCTTCCCTTTTTTCCCCGTGAAGGGTTGTTTGTTCTGCGATTGGAACAGTATATATATATATATATAAATAATAATTATTATATATATATCAGGTGGCGGCGGTATTGGCTACCGCCAATAAAACCTAAAAAAAGAAGAAGAAAAACGATGACGACACTTCCGGTTGAAACCGGATATAACAAAGGCGGCAAAATCGAAACGGAGAGAAAGTAAACAAACGGTCTGCTCGGTGGAGTAACCGGTTAATATTATTATTTTACATCATTACACACGTGAAACAGCCATGGAGCCGACGGCCCGGTTCTTCACCGCGCTGAGGAAGATGGCGCTGACGCTCGAGTCCGAAACGGCGAAGCTCCAGAGCCGGTTCGAGAACCGCGACGACGACGGGGATGGCGGTGAGTGACCACCGGGGGCCTGTCGGTTAACCCCCGGGGTCCTGTCGGTATACACCGGGGGCCTGTCGGTATACCCGGGACTAACTGGTTATAACTCGTTGTGTCGCGTTTCAGACGCCACAGCGAAAGCCTCGCGAGCGTATCACGACGTGATGTGTGACGTCGGCGGCCTCAAGGTACGGTTGTTGTTGTTGTTGTTGTGTAGGCCTAACTCCTTTTGAACATGATGTCATTAATTATTCAATAATTAATTTAAAAGGGCTAAAAACTGTCAGTTTATTCCTCACCTAATTAATACAGCAGGTAACTTTATTGTGAAACTTTATTGTACACCTTTTTTGTGAAACTTTATTTTAAAACGTTAATTTATTGTACATCTTTATTTTAAAACTTTACTTTATTGTAAAACTTAAATTTATTGTAAAACTTTATTGTGAAACTTTATTCGACACCTTTTAAGTTTTTACTTTATTGTGAAACTTGACTTTAGTGTGATGGGCTCTTGTTTCCTCCCGCCACACAGACGCAGATCCAGGGTCAGTTGTCTGAGCTGACGGGTCAGGAGAGCGAGGTGGCCGGCTTCATCGCGGCCTGTCGGGTCATGGCGCAACGGGTCGCCACGGACAAGCAGACGCTGAGGGGCCACTGGGAGAAGTACGGCTACCAGCCCCCCCGAGACCCCCGGGGGCCCGCCGGTAAGGCACGCCGGGGGGAGGAGCTACTGAAGACAGTCACGGCAACACGTCATGTGACCGTTTGTCCCGACGCAGAGGCCGAAGAGGAAGCGGCGGATGATGGAGAGACCCGGGAGGACGGCGCGGGTCGTGGCTCCTCCCCCCCGCTGCCGGGAACGCCGCCCTTCGCCGACGCGCTGCGAACGCCGCAGCTCTACGATTTCGGCCTCTCCAAGGTGGCCATGAGGGCGTTGGCCGGGGCGGGCTGCGGCCCCGAGGTGTCCCCGATGCCCCGGCTGCGCCTGCCCCGCCCCTTCCCCGCCACGCCCACGCTGCTGACGCCCAAGTGCGCCCTGCGGATGGACGATGACGAGCCGCGGCCGGCGTCCGGCGGCTTCGACCTCCCGGAGCGCGGCGCCGCGTTCCCGAACAACGACTTCACGATGGATCTGCTCCGGAAGAACGTCGACAAGCCCCAAAGGTGGAGCGTGACCTCTGACCTCTGACCTCTATCTGTACGAGCGCTTTACGAGTGTCCCGTGTCTTTGCCAGGCCTCTCGTCCCGCCGGGGAACGCTCTGGGAGGGACTTCACACACCAAGGGTACGGAAATCCTGATTTTCTGCTGAAGCGTTCCCATTGGTCGAACCTCCTTCACTCTTATGACGCGTCCACAACTCCTTATCATTTATATTCTTAATACTAGTGCAGATAGAATATCTTTCAATATTATAATTCTTTCAATGAATTGCATTTTCATATTTTTATTTATATAATATCTATTTCAATATATTTATTTATTTTTATAAATCTATTTATTTATATACATTTAGATTTATATATTTTGAAAAATATTCACATTTTATAGATATATATTTGTTTATATTTATTTGTATATATTTCTACATTTATCTATATACATATTTAGTTTTATATATATATATATGTGAAAAATATTCTCGGAACATTTATTTATTTATACATATACACATTTTTATATATATTTTTTTAAGCTTGCACATTTTAAAAGCACAAGAACTTTGCCTAAACAAAATCTACGGTCTTTATTTTTAAAGAGGAACTTCTTCTTGTTGAACGAAGCCAGACATCCGATGTTTATCTCTTGAACTTATTTAAAAGTTTCCTCTCGTCTTCCTTCAGCTCCGATCCTGGAGTCTCCGGAGCCGCCCGTGTTCTGCATCCCGGGGTTAAAGATCACCAAGCCCGCCGCTCGCCGCTCCCCGCCGGCACAGAGCGCCGCCGACCCACAATCCCCGGCTCGGCCTGCACACCTGCCGACCACGCCCGAGCCCCCGGTGCTGCAGACCCCGCACCTGAGCCGCCTGGGCCCCTCCAGGAAGGTGTGTGTGTGGGGGGGGGGAGGGAGGGAGGGAATTTTAGTCATTTATTTCCTCCGAGCTTAGAGTTTTTGCACCTGTGCGTTCCCAGAATGCACTGCAGCCCGAGCCGACCGACACGGAGGCCGACCAGCCGTCTCCTCGAGACGCGGCGGCGTCCGTCTCCGCGCGGGGACGCGGCGAGCCGGACGTGTGCGTCACGGCCCCGGAGGACGGCCCGATGCCGGAGATGCCCGTCCTGGAGTCCGTTCTGGGGATTTCTTTACAAACCGTAAGACTCTCCCCCCTCCTCGGATGAATGGGGCTCAACCTGCGGCCCGCGGGCCCGATGGGTGACGCTCAACGTCTTTTGATTTGCCCAAAACCTCCAGAGGAGCGCTGGACTGCAGCGGAGGACCGAGGAGGCCGGCGACCTGGACGGGCCCACGCAGGAGTTCCGCCTCGGGACCCCCCACCTGCCCATGGACTACCAGGAGGTCGGCGACCTCGGCTCCGTGACGCAGGACATCTGTAAAGTGAGAACTTTACACGGCAGCTCTTTGATTTATACGTCAACTGTCATGTTTTCGTGGTGATTTTGCTCTTTTTAATTTAAAGCTATGAAACTCCTCTTCTTCTTCTTCCGGCAGTTTAAGTTCCATCTTTAATTTATTTTTTTCCCGAGTGTTTCTGATGAAGCGTTCCCGTTTGTTTAAATCCTCCTTCTCTCTTCTGACTTCTGTGAACACATCCACGGCTCCTCGTCGTTAGTATTGTTCACACGAGAGCAGAAATAACAGAGCTTCAGTGCTCCTGCTTTTATACATTAGAACGCTTTCCTCATTATTTTTCACGTGTGTGTTTGTGTGTCTATATATATATATGCATTATTTTTGTATATATCTAATATACATATATTTTTATTTTTTATTATATATTTTTTTTAACATATATATATTAGGGCTGTGAAACGATTACAATTTTTAATCAGGTTAATCACAGGTTTCTGTGGATTAATCACATATATACACTACCGTTCAAAAGTTTGGGATCACTTAGAAATGACTTTATTTTTCAAAGAAAAGCACTGTTTTTTCAATAAAGATAACATTAAATTAATCAGAAATATACTCTCTACATTGTTAATGTGGTAAATGACTACTCTAGGTGGAAGTGTCTGATTTTTAATGAAATATCTCCAGGTGTATAGAGGCCCATTTCCATCAACTATCACTCCAGTGTTCTAATGATACATTGTGTTTGCTAATCGCCTTAGAAGACTAATGTCTGATTAGAAAACACGTGCAATTATGTTAGCACAGCTGAAAACAGTTATGCTGGTGATATAAGCTTTACAACTGGCCTTCCTTTGAGCTTGAAGTTTGTAGAACAAAATTAATATTTCAAATATTAATCATTATTTCTAACCTTGTCAATGTCTTGACTATATTTTATATTCATTTGATAAATAAAAGTGTGATTTTTCATGGAAGACACGAAATTGTCTGGGTGATCCCAAACTTTTGAACGGTAGTGTATATATACAGGGCTCTCAAGACAGGCAAGAGCTCCGAGAAGAGTTGTTGACGGGGGGGTGGGGTGGGGGGGGGGGCTGCTAGTGACTTTCCATGCGCGCAGACCGGCATCGGATCTCTGCGGCGACCGCGATCGACATCATGAAAATGTGTATTAGATATATATACAAAAATAATGCATACATATTATATACAGGACTGTCTCAGAAAATTAGAATATTGTAATTAAGTTCTTTATTTTCTGTAATGCAATTAAAAAAACAAAAATGTCATGCATTCTGGATTCATTACAAATCAACTGAAATATTGCAAGCCTTTTATTCTTTTAATATTGCTGATTATGGCTTACAGCTTAAGAAAAGTCAAATATCCTATCTCTAAATATTAGAATATCATGAAAAAGTATACTAGTAGGGTATTAAACAAATCACTTGAATTGTCTAATTAACTCGAAACACCTGCAAGGGTTTCCTGAGCCTTGACAAACACTCAGCTGTTATAAATCTTTTTTTTTTACTTGGTCTGAGGAAATATTAAAATTTTATGAGATAGGATTTTAGAGTTTTCTTAAGCTGTAAGCCATAATCAGCAATATTAAAAGAATAAAAGGCTTGCAATATTTCAGTTGATTTGTAATGAATCCAGAATGCATGACATTTGTGTTTTTTTAATTGCATTACAGAAAATAAAGAACTTTATCACAATATTCTAATTTTCTGAGACAGTCCTGTATATATATATAATGTGTATGCATACATTTTAATATAAAAAATAATAATGTAGCTACATAATTTTGTTCTGAAGCTCCTGACCAAGGACCCGATGAAGAGGACGGTCACGGCCGTGGTGCAGCCCAGCGTCCGGCCGAAGATTCATCCAGTCAGGTGACGTTCTGGTCCTCGTGTCTTATAAGATTTATTTCCTCTATTGTTGTCACCCTCGTGTTGTTGTTGACATCCAGATGTACACCCCCACCCCCAGTTCTGTGAGGGTGTCCGAGGTGTCGCACAGGGAGTACCAGAACTTACCGAAGTACATGAAGCAGATGACTCTGGTGCAGCTGAACCTGGCCGTGTTCAACATCAACAAGTTCACCAGGGACGGGCGCGGTGGGTCATCCTTCAAGTTCCTCTCGCCCCTGATCCTCTCCTCGCCCCCTGATCCTGACCTGGCCCCCTGATCCTGACCTGATCCTGACCTGACCCCCTGACTGTGCAGGTCATCAGACGGAGTTCAGCATGAAGGACCTGAGCCGGGTCTGCGCCACAGGGACCAAGACGCCGCTGTACGTCCTGTGTCTGGTGGAGCTGAAGAGGCTGGAGCCCACGGGGGGGGCCCGGAGCAGCGGCTCGGTGTACAAGCTGTGCACGGACCTCTAGAGGAGGGTCACCAGAGGTCACGCACACACACACAACTAGATCCAGAGCACACGTCGCGGGGTCTTTCGTGTCTTTTGAGAGCCGCGGTGAGACCCGTGAAGTATTCATGGCATTCAAACCCTGAAGAAGACAAAAGAGCATCAGAGTATATTTAAAGGGGAAGTACTCTATTTGGACCGAGTGGCCCGTTTTTAAGAATTAATGAGCAAGGTTTATGCATTTGTGTTTATATACTTTATATATGGTTTGCTTGTGATCGATAAAGTATTCTAAATGTGTAATACACCTTTGTTGTAGAACGTTGTCTTGTATGTTTAATGTGATTTAAATAAATTTGTAAAGAGTACAAGACTTCCCTCTGATTTGTTTTTCTCAAAATATAAAATGTAATGCATTTATTTGTTTACTCAATACCAAAAAAAGTATTAAAAAATATTGCAATTTCTTTTATTTCACAACAACAAGCTGCAGGTGAACAAAGCCGGTGTTACCCGTGAGAGCAGCATCCATCATGGTGCAGTGCCTTGCTCAAGGGCCCCAGAGCTCCGCCACCCCCTTATCGTGTGAACATATCTCTTCTTTTCTACATTCATGTATGAACTGAGAATTTGTAAAAATGCGTACAAAATTATAAATTAAATTAACTAACTTGGGCTCGTTGGTTTTCTGATTAATACAAGTTTAAATTTAGATATTTTCCAAGTAAAATTGAACTCACGAGAAAGAAAAAACTGTTTCCATCGTATATCATTTTAATCAAATGTATCAATTATAAAATATATAAATAAGTACAATTTATAGATGTAAATATACATAATTAAAAACAATAATCAAATATATATGTAAACGTTAAAAGATCAATTATAATATATAAAATATAGATAAACTAATCAATTATATAGATCATTACAAAAAACGAATCTAGTTTAAAGTATTATAAAGATATTTCATATATCAATATAAATAAACAATGATATATATATTTATTAACTAATCTGTAATAAGTAATATTGCACAAAAAAATCTGGATTAAACTAAACTTAAAGTACCCACAACATCGTATGTAAGTACAATATTACCCCCCCCCCCCTGCCGGGTACCAGCTGAGCTCCCACAATGCAGAGCGCGCACAGCGCGTCATCGGAAAGGGACGACGACGATGGCGGCGCTCGGTGCACCAGAAGTGATCACACAGCTGGAAAGCGCTGCCAAAGTTTTAATGGTGAGCTGTTGACCGGGTTTCGTTCGGCCGCCATGACGGAGGCGCGCGGGACGTTCGCGCCCACTTCGCCTCGCGAGGAGTTTAGCGGACGGGGGGGGCGCGCGCGACGACTCTACCAAGTTTCTTCTTTTCTGTTGTCATATGTGTTCAGGTGTGTCCCGTTGAAGCGGAGCGTGAGCGGCATCAGTCTCCCCGCCCCGCACAGAACCCCACTATCCCCCCTCGGTTCTCTTCTTTCTTACTCTCTCTCTCTCCGTCTTTAAAGCATCGACCAGCCGCCATCACGTCCGTTTAAACGCGACCAACCGTCCCCTCGCGCGCGGACGTTCTGAACTTCGGCGGCTCGCGCTCAGCCGTTAAG
Organism: Pseudoliparis swirei; assembly: GCF_029220125.1. Classification (NCBI taxonomy): domain Eukaryota; kingdom Metazoa; phylum Chordata; class Actinopteri; order Perciformes; family Liparidae; genus Pseudoliparis; species Pseudoliparis swirei. Next base: position 23,522,328 of record NC_079389.1, read on the forward strand.
TTTGCTTCTTTACGGCCAAGGGCTGCTGCCCCCTCACCCGCACGAGCCCCCTCAGCCTCCATTAACCTCCACGTGCATGTCATGACTGTGTGTGTGTGTGATGGGTACTTGAGCTACAGCCTCGTCCCTTTCTGCCATGTTGCTTCTTTTCCCGTGTTATAATTACTAAACTGCCTGCGTCATTTAAATGTAAAAACAACAACTGTTTTTTAAGTGGAATAGGAGCTCCACGTGACTCGTTTTACCGTCACGTGGTCGCCCAGCAGCTGGACGGTGGGCTTCGCTGTAGGTGTTGTGGGTCACGATGTATACCGTGTGTTTTGGTGCCCGGAAAAACACCACGACACCTTCGGCTGCTTTACGTGAGCTCACAACAGGGGTTAGGAGTGTCTAAAGCTGTAACCAAGGTGAGCTGAGCAGAGATGCGTCACATTGAACTATTACGTTCCACTAAGCAGCTGAAACACAGGTCCTTATGTTGTTGGTTATTGATCCTTTTTATATATATGTATATACACACATATATATACACATATATATGTGTTATATATATGTGTGTGTGTGTATATATTTCTATATATATTAGGGCTGTGAAACGATTACAAATTGTAATCAAATTAATCACAGGTTTCTGTGGATTAATCATGATTAATCACATATTACCGATATTCTCGGTATATTTTTGTGAGAACATAAAGATTTATGACAAAAGACGGATATATGCATTTATACACAGGGATGCACATAACTTGCTCACCAGTGTGCGCGCATCGCACACTGGTGAGCAAGGGGGGGGGGGGCGAGACGGAGATCGGAGTCGTGTTAACGTGTTATTTTTCACTAATATATATATATATGTGTGTATATATATGTATGTGTGTATATATATATATTAGGGCTGTCAGCGTTAACGTGTTAATCTATGCGATTAATTTGGCCGCGTTAACGCACTAAAATATTTTAACGCAATTAAAGCAACTTTGTTTACTTCCGATGTGCCTTGAAGTTTTTTCACTCTGAGTGTCAAACCGCGGCAGTACGGTTTAACACTTTCCGTTATTAAAAAAATTATTTCTCCGCGAAAATAAGGAGCAGAAATCAGTTTAACTCGTGGATGAATCAGTCGGGTTTCCTCCTGCTCCTCCTTCCTCCCGTCTCCCCCTCTGAGACACAGAGGCACGGAGGGGCGACGTGTCGGGGGACGCGGCGCGGAGAGAACGCGACACACGAAACCTTCACCGTGATTGGTCAATCCGTTTGTCTGTCAACATTTTGGGGAAAAAACAACCAATGAACACTCAGTAAATCACAAAGGACCTCCCACCTCACAGGTGAGGCTCATTAGCAGCCTGTCAGTCAGAGAGCAGAGAACACGGCGCGAGGACAATGAGCCTCATTGAATAGAGCTGAGATTGTTCTGGAATGTTTGATGTAGAACACGTGGGTATGTGTCACATGCAAACGCCTTTAAAAGGTGAATTTTGTTGTTGTTGTAAAATGTATAAAATGCCCCCAGCCTCCAGAGGGTGAACGTGACATATGTGAATGTCAGTCAGTTACCAAGGCCACTGGTTCTGCTGCTCAATGTTAAAGATGACAGGACCAATGGGGTCTCAATATACTTCTTTTTTTTTACTAATCTGATGTTTCACTGAAGAAACAATTTATCATCCACAATATTAAATACCTCGCTGGCACTTTATAGGTAGGAGCCTCTTTGAAACACAGCTCTGTGTGAAGTTTGGTCTTTAAAAAGAATGAACTTTTAACTTTTAACTTTTAATTGCGATTAATGAATTTCAAAATGTGCGATTAATTAGTTAATTTTTTTTAATCGATTGACAGCCCTAATATATATATATGTGTGGATATATGTGTGTGTATATATATATATATGTGTGTATATATATATATCTATATGTATATATATACACATATAGATATATAAGTCAGCAGGTAAAACACAGAAAGAAATGAAAGATTGAATAAAAGAAAATGATTGTATTAAAAAAAATTAAAGAAAGATTGTAAAAAAGAAAAATAGTAAATATTTATATATATATACACACATATATATATATATGTTTGTCTGCAGATTGTAAAGAAACACAAATGGTATAACTGTTGAATGGGTAAATTTGTAGATTAAAAGTATACATGTATTGGGTGGTTGTTTACTGTGTATGCATATCAAATGGTCATAGTAGATTATAAGTATTGAGTGGTTGTTTACTGTGTATTAAATAGACAAAGTAGATCATATTATTAAAGATGTATTGGTACACACACCAATCTTCTAATCGGAGTTAATTAGTACTTTTAAAAAAAATGTAATCCATTTCTCATCAAATAAAATATATTCCTCGAATCAAAATCTTCAGTCTCACAGATGGAAGACAGAAGTTGGTATAAATACATCAACGTGTTGTGTCCATGTTGTTTGTGTTCCCAGGCCCCGCCGTCCATGGTCAGCACAGAGCAGAGGCAGCATGCTGAACACATCTTCCTCTCCTTCAGGAAGTCAAAATCACCTTTTGCCATCTGCAAGCACATCTTGGGTAACTATTGACGTCGTCAGTGCACTTAAAATATATATGTTGCCTACGTGGGTTAATCCAGAGAGGTCCTCAAGAAGTCCCGATCCCTCTGGCCTCGCGCCTCCTGCTGCGCCGTCTGGACTTTATTCATGGAGTCGTTCACGCAGCTTCAGACGCAGCTTCAGACGCAGCTTCAGACGCAGCTTCAGACCAGATCATGTCTGAACATGTTGACATAGCTGAAGATGCAGCTGCTCGCTGTACGGAGCCTCGTCACGCGAGAACCGACACGCGTTCTAGAACCGACACGCGTTCTAGAACCGACACACGAGAACGGGCATGCCATAACCGACATGCGAGAACCGACACTCAAGCAAAGCCCCTTTGGTCCCGACCCCGTTGACCTTGAGAGCGTTCTCTCAGAGGACGTGACCCCGTTGACCTTGAGAGCGTTCTCTCAGAGGACGTGACCCCGTTGACCTTGAGAGCGTTCTCTCAGAGGACGTGACCCCGTTGACCTTGAGAGCGTTCTCTCAGAGGACGTGACCCTGTTGTTGTCGGCCTCCCCTCAGAGACCAGCAAGGTGGACTACGTGCTGTTCCAGGTGGCCACGGCCATCATGGAGGCCGCGGTGCGGGAGTGGATCCTGCTGGAGAAGAGCAGCATCGAGTCGCTCCGGGCCTTCCTCCTCACCTACGTCCTCCAGAGACCCAAGTGAGACAGAAAGGGGAGGGGCTTAACTCAACCTGAGGGCGGGACGTTTCAAGCACAGATTGTGATAAAGAAGTGAACGTTGTCAGGTGACGTCACTGTGTTGGTTTGTGGGCGGATGTCAAGTTCGCCATCCTTGCAGTCTTGAGTTTTTTTCGCCCCCTGAAGCAAAGACTTCTATACAACCAGAGGAGTTGCCCCCTGGTGGTCAGGAGAGAGAATGCAGCTTTAACACATGTAGCATAGACTTCTATACAACCAGAGGAGTCGCCCCCTGGTGGTCAGGAGAGAGAATGCAGCTTTAACACATGTAGCATAGACTTCTATACAACCAGAGGAGTCGCCCCCTGGTGGTCAGGAGAGAGAATGCAGCTTTAACGCATGTAGCATAGACTTCTATACAACCAGAGGAGTCGCCCCCTGGTGGTCAGGAGAGAGAATGCAGCTTTAACACATGTAGCATAGACTTCTATACAACCAGAGGAGTCGCCCCCTGGTGGTCAGGAGAGAGAATGCAGGTTTAACGCATGTAGCATAGACTTCTATACAACCAGAGGAGTCGCCCCCTGGTGGTCAGGAGAGAGAATGCAGCTTAAGCAGGTTTTCATCCACGAGAAGTCGAAGCTCATAATTCAATATTTCTTCTGGTGTCCGCTTCTAAAAACTAGTCCGTTTGTTTTTGTTTGGGACGAACAAAAACAAAAAAAACGGCGAATTTTACTTTTCCAAGAGATTCAGGCCAAAGAACACAAATTGTGAGACCCAACATCTCTCTATGCTTTTCTTGGCGTTCTCTTTATGTTCCTCTGGATCAGAGCCTTGATTTCAAGTCACAGGGGGAGAAGATCCTCACACTAATATCCCATAATACCCCCCCTCTCCCTCCCTCCAGCCTGCAGAAGTACGTGCGTGAGCAGATCCTGCTGGCCGTGGCGGTCATCGTGAAGAGAGGCTCGCTGGACAAGAGCGACAGCTGCAAGAGCGTCTTCCTCGAGGTCGGACATCTCATCGGCAGTGGGAACCCCACAGTGGTGAGGAGACCCCCAGGTCATAGACCCCCAGGTCCACAGACCTCCAGGTCCATAGACCTCCAGGTCCATAGACCCCCAGGTCCACAGACCCCCAGGTCATAGACCCCCAGGTCATAGACCCCCAGGTCACAGACCCCCAGGTCATAGACCCCCAGGTCCACAGACCCCCATGTCCACAGACCCCCAGGTCCACAGACCTCCAGGTCCATAGACCCCCATGTCCACAGACCCCCAGGTCCACAGACTCCCAGGTCCACAGACCCCCAGGTCCACAGACCTCCAGGTCCACAGACCTCCAGGTCCACAGAACCCCAGGTCATAGACCCCCAGGTCCATAGACCTCCAGGTCCACAGACCCCCAGGTCCATAGACCCCCAAGTCCATAGAACCCCAGGTCATAGACCTCCAGGTCCACAGACCCCCAGGACCGTAGACCACCAGGTCCAAAAACCACCAACATGTCCTCCTGAAGGTCTGGACCCCACAGGACCAGCCCAGTCGGCTCCTCTCCTCCACTAGGTGGCGATGTTCTTTGTTTTCTGGTTCCAGACTAAAGACTCACACACCAGACGGGAGGAAGTTCTTTCTCTCTATTTTCTATTTACCTTTTTCATTCTTTTTCAAATTTAATTTTCTTTCATATTTATTCACTTTTATTTATTTTTTATATTTTTTTTTATTTGAGATACAATTGTTATTTCCTTTCTTTCTTATATTCATTTATTTATATATAACATGATTTCTTTGTTCATGTATTTCGTTTCACTTTTATATTTACAATTTTTTTCCTTTTCTTTTATATTAACTTTGTATATATATATTTTGTATATTTACTATTTGTTTCTCTTTAAAAAAATTTGTAACACATTTAACAAATATATTTTCTTTTTTATACAATCTTTTATTTCTTTCATATATATCATTTCTTTCGTAAAATCTTTTCTTTCATATATATCATTTCTTTCGTAAAATCTCTTTTGATATTTTAAATTTATTTCTTTTTTTACATTTACTATACTTTGTAATTTTTGTCTTTTATATTTAAAAATGTTATACTTTTCTTTTGCATTTAATATATATATATATATTTAAATATTTACTATTTTTCTTTTCTTTCATTTCTTTTTTACAATCTTTCTTAAAAAATTGTAATCCAATAATTTTCATTTTTTTTCAATCTTTCATTTCTGTGTTTTACTTGCTGACTCATGTTTATTGCCGCTGCTCGTCTCATTTCTCCTCACGGAAACGATCCGATCTCAGTTCCTCAACGCATCTGGAGGAGAGAGGAGGCACAGGAGAGCCTAGGAGGCACAGGAGAGCCTGGGAGGCACAGGAGAGCCTAGGAGGCACAGGAGAGCCTGGGAGGCACAGGAGAGCCTGGGAGGCACAGGTGTCTCCTTGAGAGTCTTGTCGGCACCTGTGATGCAAAAAAAAAGCGTCTCGGCGTCTTCTGTCGACCTCGGTTCTCATTTAGATAAATCTCCTCGCTCCTCTTCCTCGCCTCCTCCGCTCACATCTCGAGTGGGAGGGGCTAGGAGGCGAGGACACATACCGCGTAGGAGAAGTGGACGTAGGAAAGGAATCGAGGATGCTTGAGAAACAATATATCTTCCTTCCTCCGTGCAGCCTCTCTTCGCTCCCTCGGCGTGACTCCTTGTGACCCCCATGTGACTCCTCCTTGTGTGACCTCTGACCCTGTGACTCCTCCTCCACAGCAGACCCTGGCGTGCTCCATCCTCACCGCTCTGCTCAGCGAGTTCTCCAGCTCCAGTAAGACCAGCAGCATCGGCCTCAGCATGGAGTTCCACGGCAGCTGCAAGCGCCTCTTCCAGGTCTGCTCCTCCTCCACCTCCTCTTCACATCCTCCTCCACCTCCTCTTCACATCCTCTCCACCTCCTCTTCACCTCCTCCTCCACCTCCTCTTCACCTCCTCCTCCACCTCCTCTTCACATCCTCTCCACCTCCTCTTCACCTCCTCCTCCACCTCCTCTTCACATCCTCCTCCACCTCCTCTTCACATCCTCTCCACCTCCTCTTCACATCCTCTCCACCTCCTCTTCACATCCTCCTCCACCTCCTCTTCACATCCTCCTCCACCTCCTCTTCACATCCTCTCCACCTCCTCTTCACATCCTCCTCCACCTCCTCTTCACATCCTCCTCCACCTCCTCTTCACATCCTCCTCCACCTCCTCTTCACATCCTCCTCCACCTCCTCTTCACCTCCTCCTCCACCTCCTCTTCACATCCTCCTCCACCTCCTCTTCACATCCTCTCCACCTCCTCTTCACATCCTCTCCACCTCCTCTTCACCTCCTCCTCCACCTCCTCTTCACATCCTCCTCCACCTCCTCTTCACATCCTCTCCACCTCCTCTTCACATCCTCCTCCACCTCCTCTTCACCTCCTCCTCTACCTCCTCTTCACATCCTCCTCCACCTCCTCTTCACATCCTCTCCACCTCCTCTTCACCTCCTCCTCCTCTTCACCTCCTCCTCCACCTCCTCTTCACCTCCTCCTCCACCTGCTCTTCACATCCTCCTCCACCTCCTCTTCACCTCCTCCTCCACCTCCTCTTCACCTCCTCCTCCACCTCCTCTTCACCTCCTCCTCCACCTCCTCTTCACCTCCTCCTCCACCTCTTCACATCCTCCACCTCCTCTTCACCTCCTCCTCCACCTCCTCTTCACCTCCTCCTCCACCTCCTCTTCACATCCTCCTCCACCTCCTCTTCACCTCCTCCTCCACCTCCTCTTCACCTCCTCCTCCACCTCCACTTCACATCCTCCTCCACCTCCTCTTCACATCCTCCTCCACCTCCACTTCACATCCTCTCCACCTCCTCTTCACATCCTCCTCAACCTCCTCTTCACATCCTCTCCACCTCCTCTTCACATCCTCCTCCACCTCCTCTTCACATCCTCCTCCACCTCCTCTTCACATCCTCTCCTCCTCTTCACATCCTCCTCCTCTTCACATCCTCTCCACCTCCTCTCCACCTCCTCTTCACATCCTCTCCACCTCCTCTTCACATCCTCCTCCTCTTCACCTCCTCTTCACATCCTCCTCCACCTCCTCTCCACCTCCTCTTCACCTCCTCTTCACATCCTCTCCACCTCTTCTTCACATCCTCCTCCTCTTCACATCCTCTCCACCTCCTCTTCACATCCTCTCCACCTCCTCTTCACATCCTCTTCACCTCCTCTTACTCCTTTTACATCCTCTTACTCCTCTTCACCTCCTCTTTACATCTTCTCCACCTCCTCTTCACATCCTCTCCACCTCCTCTTACTCCTCTTCACATCCTCTTTGCTCCTCTCCACCTCCTCTTCACATCCTCCTCCACATCCTCTTCACATCCTCCTCCACCTCCTATTCACATCCTCTCCTCCTCTTCACATCCTCTTCACCTCCTCTCCACCTCCTCTTCACCTCCTCCTTCACATCCTCCTCCTCTTCACCTCCTCCTCCACCTCCTCTTCACATCCTCCTCCACCTCCTCTCCACCTCCTCTTCACATCCTCTCCACCTCTTCTTCACATCCTCCTCCACCTCCTCTTCAAATCCTCTTACTCCTTTTACATCCTCTTACTCCTCTTCACCTCCTCTTTACATCTTCTCCACCTCCTCTTCACATCCTCTCCACCTCCTCTTACTCCTATTCACATCCTCTTTGCTCCTCTCCACCTCCTCTTCACATCCTCTTACTCCTCTTCACATCCTCTTTGCTCCTCTTCACCTCCTCTTCACCTTCTCTTCACATCCTCTTACTCCTCTTCACATCCTCTTTGCTCCTCTTCACCTCCTCTTCACATCCTCTCCCTCCTCCTCACATCCTCTTACTCCTCTTCATATCCTCTTCACATCCTTTTACTCCTCTTCACATCCTCTTGCTCCTCTTCACCTCCTCTTACTCCTCATCACCTCCTCATATTTATCCTCTTTACTCCTCCTCTTACTCCTCTTCACATCCTCTTTGCTCCTCTCCACCTCCTCTTCATATCCTCTTACTCCTCTTCACATCCTCTTTGCGCCTCTTCACCTCCTCTTCACCTTCTCTTCACATCCTATCCCTCCTCCTCACATCCTCTTACTCCTCTTCACCTCCTCTTCACATCCTCTTACGCCTCTTCACATCTTCACATCCTCTTACTCCTCTTCACCTCCTCTTCACCTCCTCTTACTCCTCATCACCTCCTCACATTTATCCTCTTTACTCCTCTTACTCCTCTTCACATCCTCTTTGCTCCTCTCCACCTCCTCTTCATATCCTCTTACTCCTCTTCACATCCTCTTTGCTCCTCTTCACCTCCTCTTCACCTTCTCTTCACATCCTCTCCCTCCTCCTCACATCCTCTTACTCCTCTTCACCTCCTCTTCATATCCTCTTCACATCCTTTTACTCCTCTTCACCTCCTCTTACTCCTCTTCACATCCTCTTGCTCCTCTTCACCTCCTCTTACTCCTCATCACCTCCTCATATTTATCCTCTTTACTCCTCCTCTTACTCCTCTTCACATCCTCTTTGCTCCTCTCCACCTCCTCTTCATATCCTCTTACTCCTCTTCACATCCTCTTTGCGCCTCTTCACCTCCTCTTCACCTTCTCTTCACATCCTATCCCTCCTCCTCACATCCTCTTACTCCTCTTCACCTCCTCTTCACATCCTCTTACGCCTCTTCACATCCTCTTACTCCTCTTCATATCCTCTTCACCTCCTCTTACTCCTCATCACCTCCTCACATTTATCCTCTTTACTCCTCCTCAACTCCTCTTACTCCTCTTCACATCCTCTTTGCTCCTCTCCACCTCCTCTTCATATCCTCTTACTCCTCTTCACATCCTCTTTGCTCCTCTTCACCTCCTCTTCACCTTCTCTTCACATCCTATCCCTCCTCCTCACATCCTCTTACTCCTCTTCACCTCCTCTTCACCTTATCTTCACATCCTCTCACTCCTCTTCACCTCCTCTTACTCCTCTTCACATCCTCTTACTCCTCTTCACCTCCTCTTACTCCTCATCACCTCCTCATATTTATCCTCTTTACTCCTCCTCTTACTCCTCTTCACATCCTCTTTGCTCCTCTCCACCTCCTCTTCATATCCTCTTGCGCCTCTTCACCTTCTCTTCACATCCTATCCCTCCTCCTCACATCCTCTTACTCCTCTTAACCTCCTCTTCACATCCTCTTACTCCTCTTCATATCCTCTTCACCTCCTCTTCACATCCTCTTCACCTCCTCTTACTCCTCATCACCTCCTCACATTTATCCTCCTTACTCCTCTTCACATCCTCTTTGCTCCTCTCCACCTCCTCTTCATATCCTCTTACTCCTCTTCACATCCTCTTTGCTCCTCTTCACCTTCTCTTCACATCCTCTTACTCCTCTTCACATCCTCTTTACATCCTCTCCACCTCCTCTTCACATCCTCTCCACCTCCTCTTACTCCTCTTCACATCCTCTTCACCTCCTCTTACTCCTCTTCACCTCCTCTTTACATCCTCTTGCTCCTCTTACTCCTCTTCACCTCCTCTTACTCCTCATCACCTCACATTCATCCTCTTTACTCCTCCTCAACTCCTTTTACTACTCTTCACCTCCTCTCCCTCCTCACCTCCTCTTTACACCCCATGTGCACTCCTTGCCTCGCTACCTCAGTTGACTCCTCCTCTTCACCTCCTCATTACACCTGGCGTACCCTCCCTGCCCCGCCCCCTCAGTTGACTCCTCCCCCTTCTCCTCCAGGAGGACGGCCTGCGTCAGATCTTCATGCTGACCATGGAGGTGCTGCAGGAGTTCAGCCGCGTGGAGAACCTCAACGCCCAGATGTCGTCCGTCTTCCAGCGCTACCTGGCGCTGGCCAATCAGGTGCTCTGCTGGAACTTCCTGCCGCCCAATCATATCCTTTCGTTGTGTCGACGCCCTAAAGGTCAGGATGCCGTCTACCGAAATGTTGGAATGGAAAACACTTTGACAGTGATTTGTGTTGGGATGGATAGTTATTTACAGAGGTGTGTGTGTGTGTGTGTGTGTGTGTGTGTGTGTGTGTGTGTGTGTGTGTGTGTGTGTGTGTGTGTGTGTGTGTGTGTGTGTGTGTGTGTGTGTGTGTGTGTGTGTGTGTGTGTGTGTGTGTGTGTGTGTGTGTGTGTGTGTGTGTGTGTGTGTGTGTGTGTGTGTGTGTGTGTGTGTGTGTGTGTAAACATGTGATACCCAGGAATGCATGTATGAGCATCAGTTTGTCTTTGAGGTATGAGGCACTCTTCCATATTATCTTTGCAGTTGGTCCGCATTGTCGAGGTGTGTGTGTGTGTGTGTGCCTGCAATCCTCTCTGCCCGTCTGAGGGGATCTGGAGTGGCGCTCCGCTGCACGCCAGATCCATGTATCACTTTCAAAGAGCTGTGTGTGTGTGTATATAGGTGTGTGTGTTGGCTTGTTCAGGCTCCCCTTGGTCTGCTTGTTTCAGTGTGTGTGTGTGTGTGTGTGTTTACACACTCGTGACAACACGTTTGTGTTTGTCGACGCAGCATTCTGAATATTTAAAAGCTGATGAATGTATAACTTCAATATTTGGAGGAATATTTTCATTATTGGGATGAAACGTCTCGTATTTATTTTATTATTAATTATCTAAACATTATATTTTAGGATCAATAATGATTAATTGTTCTAAAAGTCCATCGTGAAACTTAACGAAGAGAAGTTTGACTTTACAATTAAAAAGTGTGTGTGTCTGTGTGTGCGTGTCTGTGTGTCCGTGTGTGTGCGTGTCTGTGTGTCTGTGTGTGAGTGTGTGTGTCCGTGTGTGTGTGTGTCGTTGTTGTGAACATATTGATGAAGCCCTCTGGGAGGTCTGGATGAGTGTCGGCCGCCTGTCTGCAAGTGTCATACACACTGTCACACATACACACACACACACTGTCTCACACACTCACACACTCACACACTCACAGCTCAAGTCGTTTCTCCCGAGCGGCGTGCGCGTGTCGTCTGTCCTCGCCGCCGGCTGAACCCCGGTGTCGTCTGGCAGGAGGCACGCGCCCGGCCACGCCACCGGGTCGCTCCATGCCGGGGTCGAGGCCGCGGGGGGGCGGGGGGTGAATGTCCGTCGGGGGGGAGGACAGATGCCCCCCCCCCCTCATAAGCAGCGACCTCGTCACTCAGGAGTCGCCCCGTGTCCTCGTGGCTGGTCTCAGGTCAGTTTACAGGGTGGCGGTCGGCTCTGCGGCTGTTGGCCCTGACCTCTGACCTCTGACCCCCGGAGGCCGCTGCCGTCTGAACACGGCGTGACGCTCCACACGCTCACGGGTTGTGACTCACGGGAGAGATCACTACTCAGAGTTCATCTCTTTGTTCAACATTAACAACATGAAAGAAACCAGGAAATCAACAACATATTAGATTATAGCACAATTATCTTCTTCTTCTTCATCTCCTTCTTCTTCTGGTTCGTCTTCTTCTGGTTCTTCTTCTTCTCCTTTTTCTTCTCCTCTTCTTCTCCTAAAGTGCTTTTGAGGTACTACTTGAGTTTTCTTCTCCTCACGTCCCTCATGAAAAGGACATATATATATATATGTGTATATATATATATATATATACATATATATATGTGTGTGTACATATATATATACATATATATGTACATATATACAGTATACACTACCGTTCAAAAGTTTGGGGTCATCCAGACAATTTTGTGTCTTCCATGAAAACTCACTTTTATTTATCAAATGAATTGAAAATTGAATAGAAAATATAGTCAAGACATTGACAAGGTTAGAAATAATGATTAATATTTGAAGTATTAATTTTGTTCTTCAAACTTCAAGCTCAAAGGAAGGCCAGTTGTATAGCTTATATCACCAGCATAACTGTTTTCAGCTGTGCTAACATAATTGCACAAGGGTTTTCTAATCATCCATTAGTCTTCTAAGGCGATTAGCAAACACAATGTACCATTAGAACACTGGAGTGACAGTTGATGGAAATGGGCCTCTATACACCTATGGAGATATTTCATTAGAAACCAGACGTTTCCACCTAGAAGAGTCATTTACCACATTAACAATGTATAGAGTGTATTTCTGATTAATGTTATCTTTATTGAAAAAACAGTGCTTTTCTTTGAAAAATAAAGACATTTCTAAGTGACCCCAAACTTTTGAACGGTAGTGTATATGTGTATATATATATATGTAAAAATATATATGTATATAAGAGTCGTTATATTAATGACTCATAATGTAACGAGTCATAAATATAACGTCTGAGTCGTCACCTTCACCCACAACTTATCACTCTGAGTGAGTGATACCCTTCAGTGGGGGGGTTAAAGACACCTGCTGTCTGAGGGGGGGGGGCTGTTATTCCACATGGCGAGGCTGCAGGATGTTATCACTTAACCCCCCCCCCCCCCCACGCGGCGTGCAGACGGCGCCCCGTGCTGGAGGCGGAGGATCAGCCGGTAATGAACGGAGGAAACGGGAGAGGCCGATAAACTGAGGGAGGAGGGGGGGAAAGAAGGGGGGGAGGGGGGTCCACATGGATGAGATGCTCCACATATTCATATATGTCTTTGAGGTGGAGATCCACACGCCGAGCACCACCTGGGCTCAGGAGCGATAAGGGACGTCTACGTCTGTTTGGGACCTGTCAATCACCTTAAGCCCCGCCCCTAAAGCGCCCCCTGCTTCATGCTCTGTGTGACTAAATGACCATCAAGTCCTAAATGATGACATCATGCTATAGAGAAGAAGACTTGAGACTGAGACATGAACTCAGAAAACCTTCACGAAGGATCGTTTTGACTATTTTCAACTATTTAAAACTATTTAAAGTTTAAATAGTCAACCGGTCTGAACGTCCCCGTGTAGGTTTCATTCCTCAGGTCTCGTGTGTGTGTGTGTGTGTGTGTGTGTGGGCGTGTCTCAGCGCAGCATGGAGGAGTGGATCGAGAGTGCACAAGGACAAGAGGAGGGTGAAGGAGGCGAGGTAAGATTAGGAACAAGAGGAGGTGAGGTGAAGGAGGAGGGTAAGATTAGAGCGAGGACAGAGGGAGGGTAGATTAGGCGAGGACAAGAGGGAGGTGAAGGAGGCTGAGGGTAAGATTGAGCGAGGACAAGAGGGTGAAGGAGGAGCAGAGCGAGGACAAGAGGGAGGTGAAGAAGGAGGCGAGCCCGAGGGTAACACTAGAGGGAGCCCGAGAGGGAGGTGAAGGAGGAGGCGAGCCGAGTGGTAGAGCGAGGACAAGAGGGAGGTGAAGAAGGAGGCGAGCCCGAGGGTAAGATTAGAGCGAGGACAAGAGGGAGGTGAAGGAGGAGGCGAGCCAGTGGTAAGATTAGGCGAGGACAAGAGGAGGTGAAGGAGGAGGCGAGCCCGGGTAAGATTAGAGCGAGGACAAGAGGGAGGTGAAGGAGGAGGCGAGCCAGGTAAGATTAGGCGAGGACAAGAGGAGGTGGGAGGTGAAGGAGGAGGCGAGCCAGGGTAAGATTAGAGCGAGGACAAGAGGAGGTGAAGGAGGAGGCGAGCCAGGTAAGATTAGGCGAGGACAAGAGGGAGGTGAAGGAGGAGCGAGCCGAGGGTAAGATTAGAGCGAGGACAAGAGGGAGGTGAAGGAGGAGGCGAGCCAGGGTAAGATTAGAGCGAGGACAAGAGGAGGTGAAGGAGGCGAGCCGAGGTGGATTAGAGCGAGGACAAGAGGGAGGTGAAGGAGGAGGCGAGCCGAGGGTAAGATTAGAGCGAGGACAAGAGGAGGTGAAGGAGGAGGCGAGCCGAGGGTAAGATTAGAGCGAGGACAAGAGGGAGGTGAAGGAGGAGGCGAGCCGAGGTAAGATTAGAGCGAGGACAAGAGGAGGTGAAGGAGGAGGCGAGCCGAGGGTAAGATTAGGCGAGGACAAGAGGGAGGTGAAGGAGGCGAGCCGAGGTAAGATTAGAGCGAGGACAAGAGGGAGGTGAAGGAGGAGCGAGCCGAGGGTAAGATTAGAGCGAGGACAAGAGGAGGTGAAGGAGGAGGCGAGCGAGGTAAAGATAGCGAGGACAAGAGGGAGGTGAAGGAGGAGCGAGGGTAAGATTAGAGCGAGGACAAGAGGGAGGTGAAGGAGGCGAGGGTAAGATGGGCGGGGACAAGAGGGAGGTGAAGGAGGAGGCGTTCCGAGGGTAAGATTAGAGCGAGGACAAGAGGGAGGTGAAGGAGGAGGCGAGCCCGAGGGTAAGATTAGAGCGAGGACAAGAGGGAGGTGAAGGAGGAGGCGAGCCCGAGTAAAGATTAGAGCGAGGACAAGAGGGAGGTGAAGGAGGAGGCGAGCCGAGGGTAAGATTAGAGCGAGGACAAGAGGGAGGAGAAGGAGGAGGCGAGCCGAGGGTAAGATTAGAGCGAGGACAAGAGGGAGGTGAAGAAGGAGGCGAGCCGAGGTAAGATTAGAGCGAGGACAAGAGGAGGTGAAGGAGGAGGCGAGCCGAGTAAGATTAGAGCGAGGACAAGAGGAGGTGAAGGAGGAGGCGAGCCGAGGTAAGATTAGGCGAGGACAAGAGGGAGGTGAAGGAGGAGGCGAGCCGAGGTAAGATTAGGCGAGGACAAGAGGGAGGTGAAGGAGGCGAGCCAGGTAGATTAGAGCGAGGACAAGAGGGAGGTGAAGAAGGAGGCGAGCCCGAGGGTAAGATTAGAGCGAGGACAAGAGGGAGGTGAAGGAGGAGGCGAGCCCGAGGGTAAGATTAGAGCGAGGACAAGAGCGGGGTGAAGGAGGAGGCCAGTAGATTAGAGCGAGGACAAGAGGGAGGTGAAGGAGGAGGCGAGCCCGAGGGTAAGATTAGAGCGAGGACAAGAGGGAGGTGAAGGAGGAGGCGAGCCCGAGGGTAAGATTAGAGCGAGGACAAGAGGGAGGTGAAGGAGGAGGCGAGCCCGAGGGTAAGATTAGAGCGAGGACAAGAGGGAGGTGAAGGAGGAGGCGAGCCGGAGGGTAAGATTAGGCGAGGACAAGAGGGAGGTGAAGGAGGAGGCGAGCCGAGGTAAGATTAGGCGAGGACAAGAGGGAGGTGAAGGAGGAGGCGAGCCCGAGGTAAGATTAGGCGAGGACAAGAGGGAGGTGAAGGAGGAGGCGAGCCAGGTAAGATTAGGCGAGGACAAGAGGGAGGTGAAGGAGGAGGCGAGCCGAGGGTAAGATTAGGCGAGGACAAGAGGGAGGTGAAGGAGGAGGCGAGCCGAGGTAAGATTAGGCGAGGACAAGAGGGAGGTGAAGGAGGAGGCGAGCCGAGGTAAGATTAGAGCGAGGACAAGAGGGAGGTGAAGGAGGAGGCGAGCCGAGGTGAAGATTAGAGCGAGGACAAGAGGGAGGTGAAGGAGGAGGCGAGCCCGAGGGTAAGATTAGAGCGAGGACAAGAGGGAGGTGAAGGAGGAGGCGAGCCGAGGGTAAGATTAGAGCGAGGACAAGAGGGAGGTGAAGGAGGAGGCGAGCCCGAGGTAAGATTAGAGCGAGGACAAGATGCAGCTGAAGGAGGTGGCGACGCCCGAGGTAAAGATTAGAGCGAGGACAAGAGGGAGGTGAAGGAGGAGGCGAGCCCGAGGGTAAGATTAGAGCGAGGACAAGAGGAGGTGAAGGAGGAGGCGAGCCGAGGGTAAGATTAGGCGAGGACAAGAAGGAGGTGAAGGAGGAGGCGAGCCCGAGGGTAAGATTAGAGCGAGGACAAGAGGGAGGTGAAGGAGGAGGCGAGCCCGAGGGTAAGATTAGAGCGAGGACAAGAGGGAGGTGAAGGAGGAGGCGAGCCCGAGGGTAAGATTAGAGCGAGGACAAGAGGGAGGTGAAGGAGGAGGCGAGCCCGAGGGTAACATTAGAGCGAGGACAAGAGCGAGGTGAAGGATGTTCATCTGTGGCAGATAAAGAGCTGACTAGGGAGAACAAGGAAAGGAAGGAAGGAGGGAGGGAGGGAGAGAACATTAAACAGGATTAATGAGAGCAGCGACTTCCTGCTGCCGGAAGAATTGAGCGCAACGTAGGAGCTGGTGTTTGTGCTCCTCCTCCTCCTCCTCCTCCTCGATGCCGTCGTTGGCCTTAACTGCCGGCGGGTCACTGGGGCGCCACTACATCGCCATGTTCGAGGCCACGCAGAGCGTCACGCTGAAGCCCACGGAGAGCTGGAGGGAGGCGCTGCTGGACACGCGGGTCATGGACCTGTTCTTCACGGTGAGCACGGCGTGTTGTGTGTGTGAGTCTGTCCGTTGTGTTCATGTCGGGGAGCTCTCCTCCTCCTCCTCCTCCTCCTCCTCCTCCTGTCGACATGACAGTTTCATGTTGGGTCGCCCGGTGAAGTCCATGTGTGTTTTTAAGAGGCCAGACCGGTCGCCAGATACTGCTCCACCACTCGGCCTGTTACCTGCTCCTCTTCCTCTCGCAGTCATGAAACCCTAAAGGAAGAAGAAACTTCCCTCAGGACGCCTTTAGACTGAAGGCCAAAGGAGGAAGAGGAAAGTGACCGGTGCTCTTGAGCAAACAACCACGAGGCGCTGATACGAGCTACGCACTTCCTGTTTACAACTTATATTCAGCAAATCATCGAAGTGTCAACAACAACAACAGCGTCGCAAAGTTGTTTTATGACGGAGATGAAGTTAGTTTTGACATGTCGGTCCTCTCCATTAACGAGGGCTGTGATTGGCCGTCCGCTCCATTAACGAGGGCTGTGATTGGGTTTGTTCCTGTCAGCGTTTCTCATTTGATCACCTTCATAATTCAGGTGAATATAAGTTTTTATATCCTGATTAATTTGCCAGAGCGTGTGATATTATTCTACCAGGAAGTTGTGGTTAGTGACGAGGGTCTGGGCCCCTTCGTCTCATCGGCGTGGCTCCAGTAGCAGCAGAACCAAAGCAGAACCAACGGACGTTCGAGCCGGTCGTTGTTCTGGTTCCTCGCTGCTGGAATGTGAGCGATGTGTTCCTCAGGTTCAGGCTTCACTCGGCATTTCTAGTAGCTCAACTGTTTGTTATTGTAAGTCTGCTGTGGTCAGCTGTCTGTCTGTGTGTGTGTGTGTGTGTGTGTGTGTGTGTGTGTGTTTATTCAGTTTAATGAGGTCTTCTGCCATCCCAGCTGCTGTGTGTGTGTGTGTGTGTGTGTGTGTGTGTGTGTGTGTGTGTGTGTGTGTGTGTGTGTGTGTGTGTGTGTGTGTGTGTGTGTGTGTGTGTGTGTGTGTGTGTGTGTGTGTGTGTGTGTGTGTGTGTGTGTGTGTGTGTGTGTGTGTGTGTGTGTGTGTGTGTGTGTGTGTGTGTGTGTGTGTGTGTGTTACTCTGAAACACGCGCCACCAGGGTCGCAGGATTAGAGCCCGGCCCCAGGATTAGGGGCCCCTGTTAACAACCGCAGAAACCCACCCATCACACACACACTCTGGGGGCGGAGCTTCTGTCAGTGGCTCATTAACTGGTTCGGGCTGATCCGCGGGCCGGGGGGGGGGGCTTCATCGACCTGTCTCCTTCCATCTGAAGCAGAAGTAAGAAAGGAAAGAAGGACGTGTTCATCGTATGAAGGCAGAGACATTCTGACCAATCAGAGACGTCTCAGTCACATTAATGAATTCACATTCTGACATCTGGTCTGATGGTTCAGTGAGGAAGGAGGAAGGAGGAGGAGGAGTTGTGTTGTGTTGAGGCAAATCTTGGAAAGACCCCAGTGCGTCCTGGTTGTGTGTCTGTGAACGACTCAGAGTCCAAACCTTCATGGTGAGAAGACACCTGAAGAAGAGGGGAGGAAGAAGACTTGAATAAACACACACCTGGTGAGCACGACGCACAACCAGCAGGGAGAAGAGTCTCACAATCACACAGTCACAAACACACAATCACACAAACACACAAACAGTCACAAACACACAATCACACAGACACACAATCACACAATCACACAAACACAGTCACAAACAGTCACACAAACAGTCACACAAACACACAGTCACACAAACACACAGTCACACAAACAGTCACACAATCACACAAAGTCACAAACACGCAGTCACACAAACACAGTCACAAACAGTCACACAAACAGTCACACAAACACAGCCACACAAACACACAGTCACACAAACAATCACAAACACACAGTCACACAAACAGTCACACAAACACAGTCACACAAACAGTCACACAAACACACAGTCACACAAACACAGTCACACAAACAGTCACACAATCACACAAACAGTCACACACGTAGTCACACAAACAGTCACACAAACACAGTCACACACCAACACACAATCACACTCACACACTCACACACACACGTGAAACGTCTTCACTCACTCGTTCTTTTATGTAGTAAAGGTTGATCTGAAGATTCCGGCAGCCAATCAGACGCCTGCTCACGTTTTACTGCGTCGGCCAATAGAGAATGTCGTTTCTATTTAGAGACACAATCAGTGAGGCGTTCAGGGCCCCACGAGGCAGCAGGAAGATGAGCCTCTGAGCCGCGGGGTAACGGACACCAGGCTTTGTCTCCTGCTACAAATACCCTCCTCCTCCCCCCCCCCCATCTCCTCCTCCTCCCCCCCCCATATCTCCTCCTCGTCTACCTCACTCATTACGGCTCTTTGTCCGTCACTGTTTCTGCCCCTTGTGTTTAACATCGTGGAATCAGATAAACTGAACCGTGGATCTCAGTTTATCTGATTTTGACTTTTTTTATGCTACAAAATGAAAATTCTCTTTTTTTCTTCCAGCCTCGTTTTGATGAGCGACTTTCATTTATTATATTTCATTTATTATATTTCATTTATTATATTTCATTTGATGTGAGAGACTGAACTCAATAGAACGATCCGATGGCTTGAAGTCAAAGTTTCTCCCTCCAACAAACAAACAAACAAACTCACTCTTCAGAGAACTCCTCGTGGAATATGAGACGATCATCTCCTGATTTTAGTCATCAAGCTACACATATTATATAACTTAATACGTATAGTGTTTCATTGTCAGTGTAGGGAAGATCACGGCATTATTAATGTTATTATTAAATATTATCATGAACAAAGATGCTTTAAAGTTATGAAAAAAGCCTAATAATAATAATAATTATTAATAATAATAATTATTATTAATAATAAGTATAATTATGATTATAATAATAAGTATAATTATTATAATAATTATCATTAATAATAATAAGTATTAATAATAATAATTATTAATTATTAATTATAATTATTCTTATTATAATAATTCAATTGATTATTCAAATCTTCAGTCATCCCATCAGCGCGGCCAAAATCTTCCATATTGTTGTATCGTGTTCTCCTTTCATCCATCCCATTCCCCACACACACATGCTCACACACACACATGCTCTCACACACACACACATGCTCTCACACACACACACATGCTCTCACACACATGCTCTCTCACACACACACACACACACACACAGTGCCTCTCTAACCATAGTCAGACTCAAGGCGACTCACATTTCTGGCATTGCGTGGATCGTTCGCCGGTGCAGCTGCTTTTTCAGAGCCGTTCAGTCCTTTGGCCTCGCGCTCCTTCCCTCCCTCTCCTGCTCTCTTTCCACCCTCCTCCTCCTCCCTCTCCTCCTCCCACTCCCACTTAGCTCATCCAGAGGATGACTTCACGCTCTGGAAGAGAGCAGCAGAGGCTGTGGTGGCTATGCTACGTTAGCATCTGAGATCCAGGAAGCATTTGAGGGGAGGGAGGAGGAAGAGGAGGAGGAGGCGGCGGCAGTAAGGAGAGGGAGGTTGCAGGTTGCGATGGGGCCATGTGGAGCCGGCTCTGTGGACTGAGGGGCTGACGGGGGGGAAGCAGTCCGTGTGAAACCCGCCTTGCCGAGAGGCGGTGATGACTCTCCCCCCCGCCCCCATGGTTCAGTCCGCGTTGCACAATTTAAACCCCGACAATGCCTCCCGTGACCCCCCGGAGCCCACGGCCAGGTGGATCCTCTCTGGGCTCCATTGAGGCGGTCTGTGTGAGGGGTCGCCTGAAGAGAACCACGGTCCTCGTCTCGCTCGGCCGTGAGTATAAACACGACGGGCATCAGCGGCTCGCCTCTCTGCAGACGCTCACATTTAATTTACTGAAAGTCAACTCTGAGGTTACGCTTCTTTTCCGTGACGAGAGCCCAGAGGAAACCTGGAACACTCTGGAATTATACGCTCTTTTTTTTCCAGGCCTGGAAAAGTCCTGGGGGAAAAAACAAATCCCAAAAGTTTTGTAGAAGTCCTGTAGAATGTGTTTTATTCATATGTTATTCAACTTTGAGTATGTACTGTGGGCTTTGGGACTCTCTGTTAGTTTGAATACAACATGTTTGGTCATGGACATGTGGTTTAAAGTCCTGGACCCCATCTGACCCCATTGGTCAGCGTGTGTGTGAACCCGGCTTTAAGACGGGCCCAGCTGGTCGACCCGTGTTCCTGTGGGCAGCACACGGTGCTGCACTCACTCTAGATGAATCTGTTCTGTGACCTTCAGGCTTTAAAGCATTACAAGTTCATTTAACTTCAGTTGGATTGAACCAAAGTGATAATTACATCTTTATTATTATATATATATATATATATATATATATATTTCTGGTGTTAACAACAGTATCACTATTATAGTAACTTTCATGTTTAGAGACGACTGAATGCACCATCATCTTTTAAACATTTTGACGATTGATTTATTTGAGTTTATCACATTAAAGTTGGTTCAACATATTACGTACAAGCTGAGTAATGTTTTATACTAATGTATACGCAGAGGTTTAACTCTTAAGAAGAGATAATTCACACTTAATAAACATGTAACCAGATGGGTGGTTGACCTCTGACCTTCATCTGAAGTCCTGAAGTAATGAGTGAACTCAGTAACGTGTTTAAAGATGTTAATGATCCCCCACAGAGTACCTGCTGCTCCATTGACTGTATTTTGTTTATATTTATATTCCTGTTGTCTTGTCCTGACGCCTGCATTTCCCCCGCCGGCCTGCAGGTGCACCGTAAGATCCGCGAGGACTCCGACATGGCCCAGGACTCGCTGCAGTGCCTGGCCCAGCTGGCCTCCATGCACGGGCCCGTGTTCCCCGACGAGGCCGCCCAGGTGTCCTACCTGGCCCACCTGGTGGAGGGCCTGCTCAGCATGATCAACGGGTCAGTGAACGCCTCACGGGGCTCACGTCAGGGGGACCTCTACATGTGTTTGAGGGGGCAGTTCCCCCCCACTGACTGAACTCCAGGGGCAATTAAAAAATTTGTGAAATAACATTTAGCCTTTGTTAAAAAATAAGTAAATATACTGATTTAGCCTTTTTGTATATGAGCAGTTATCATAAACATTAGGGATGCACCGATCTGATCGGCGCCGATCCATATCGGCCGATATTCCCATTATCGGTTTTGATCGGCGTTCTCAAAACGTCCGATCAGATGACGTAACATCTGTGAGAACTATCAGACGTTTCAATCGCCGCGCACCGCAAAGGAGACGATGCGCCCGGCGAGGGCCGCAGAGTGAGAGGTCAGAGGTCAGAGGGGATCCTCACCACCGAGCGGCGTCCCCGTCCCCCGAGTTGAATCTCTGGGTCGACTCAGCCGACTCTCACATGTCTGAGGCTCTGAGCCCCTAGAGATGCTCACGCTAAACACATTCCATCGGGAGTGAGAGGGTTTGATAGAGTTAGCGGAAGGATTTAAGTGACAACATCCGGTTTTGCAAAGTTAGCGGAAAGAACCACGTGAAACAACATCCGTTTTTCAAAATAAGATGTCGACAAATCATACACGGACAGATAAAAGTAAACAATGAACTGATTTTGTATCTTTATAGATCGTTTCTGAGATTTAGCTTAAATTATGCTAACATTAAAACATTTTTACTGTACCAAGGAAGAGTTTATAAAAATAAGTCAGACTTTTGTATGTTAAGAAAAGTCCTGTAAATAGATTTCCCCAAGAGTTCCAGGAAATGAATGATGCAGATGTATTCCATACATATCTGAAATCCCCATCACTGGCAATCAATCAATTTTATTGTATCAATTAGGACATTTTTCAAAGTAAAAGTCCTAAATGTTTAAAGAAATCTGTAGTTTCTTTAATGTTTGAGTTGCTTTATATATGTATTTCCTCATAGTCCTCATAGCAATAATGCTACACAATAAATAGAATGCTTCAATCGACACCGTGATCGGTGATCGGTATTATCGGTGATCGGCAGATACTGATTTCAGTGATCGGTGATCGGCACCAAAAACCTGATCGGTGCATCTTTAATAAACATGGCAATAAATCAGACCATCATATTCAATTGTATTCTTATTTATTTGTGGTTATTTATTGTTTATACATTTTTCAAACAACTATTGACAGTTATCACTTCTTTCTTAGTTTTTTTATAATTAAAAAAATTACATGTATTGATGTGTGTGCCTAGTACAGACAACACAGACAGGACGCACAACAAAGAACAACAACAACTCTATGACATCATCATCATTACGTCTGTTGTCCTGACATCAGGGGCCACATTACATCTCTTAGGGGCCGTTTGGCCCCCGGCCCCCTGCTGTGTTTCTGATGCTGACTCCTTACGAGCTCTCTCTAGCTCTCTCTCTCTCTCTCTCTCTCTCTCTCTCTCTCTCTCTCTCTAGCTCTCTCGCTCTCTTTAGCTCTCTCTCTCTCTCTTTAGCTCTCTCTCTCTCTTTAGCTCTCTCTTTAGCTCTCTCTCTTTCTCTCCCTCTATCTCCCTTTCTCTCTCTCTCGCTCTCTCCCTGTCTCTCTCTCTTTCTCCATCTGTAATCACCTATTCTTGGAGCTTTTTTCCCATTGCATCATGGGTAAAGCATGCGGCGAGAGGGCTCTCAGTGTAACTCCATCTGATGGCGGTTAGCTCAGCGGCACCACCTGAAGGCTGTTGTTGTTGTTGTTTTTATATACTGCAACAAAAAGAACAACAACATGTGCACGACGGTACTGGCTGGTGTTGTCCAGGTTGAAGGAGGATGTGTCACCTGATGCTTCTAGTAGTGTGACGTCAAAGTGCTCTTTAGCCTCCTGTGGTCAGGATGAGTATTACAACAACAAACAACGCAAGTTACGTATGTAACTATGGTTCTATGAATCCTTCCTGCTCAGCACCGCCTCTGGCGGTCAGGAAGGATGAAATAGAACATGAACCACCTTTTCTTTCATTTCTGTATCTTGGAATTATTATTATTATTATTATTATTATTAACTCTTTAGTTTATGGATTAATAACTCAAAGTTTATCCTTTTTTCATCCAGTTCTCACGTTAATATAAACCGGAGAGGATAAAATGTACCGTAACACATTTTATTTCTCACTTTTCTTTGCTAATAAATAACAAAGAAATTACAGACAATGCAGAAAGAAAATATTATTTTAAATTCATCTCGAAACGTCGTCTTCAAACTTCAAAGGTTCAAACATCATTTTATGGATTTATGTGAAAACATAAACATTTAATGAGGAACGGGTCGTTTCGATCCAGGTCAACGCGGGAAGTTTCAAGTTCAAGTTTCAAGTTTTTTTTATTGTCACATCCCCTTTTATACAAGTATAATCGGTTTGTGAAATTCTTATGTGCAAAACACCCGACAGCAGTAGCAGACTAAAAAAAGAATAAGAATGAGAATAAACTATACAATATCCACACAAAAAAAAAGAAGAAAGTATTAACAATATATATATAAAACAATGTAATAGAATATACATCATGACAATATATATATATAAAACAATGTAATAAAATATACACTTCAGTTCTGGAGTCGTGTGTGATCCAGCTTCCTGGAGTCTGACTGAGTGTTATCCCCCCTCCAGGATCGAGATCGAGGACTCCGAGGCGGTGGGCATCTCCAACATCATCTCCAACCTGATCACCATGTTCCCCCGGAGCAACCTGACGGCGCTGCCCAGCGACCTCTTCACCTCCTTCATTAACTGCCTCACGCTGCTCACCTGCTCCTTCGGACGCAGCGCCGCCCTGGAGGAGGTGGTGAGTAGTGACGCCGCGCCGGCCCCCGGGACCCCCGCGTGGCCGTGCGCTGCTGACGCCCCCGCTCAGCTGGACAAAGACGACATGGTGTACATGGAGGCCTACGACAAGCTGCTGGAGGCGTGGCTCACGCTGGTGCAGGACGAGGAGCACTTCCCCCGCGGCTGCTTCGTGCAGCCGGCCGTGCAGGTCTTCAACTCCTACATCCAGTGTCACCTGGCGGCGCCCGACGGCACGCGCAACCTGGTGAGGCGGCGTCGCGCGCGACGAGCACAGCGAGCACGGCCTCCCGGCGCGAGCGCGGACATCAACCGTTTCCTCTCTCTCTCTCCCCCCCCGTCAGTCGGCGAACGGCGTGCCGTCCCACGAGGAGGAGGAGATCAACGAGCTGCAGGAGGACGACCGCGAGCTGTTCTCAGACCAGCTGTGCAGCATCGGCATGCTGGGCCGCGTGGCGGCGGACCACTGCATCCCGCTGCTCTGCAGGTGAGGCACGCCCCCCCCCCCCCGAGCGCCGGTCCTCACGCTGCGTGGCGCCTGTGTTTTCAGCCTGCTGGAGGACCGCGTGACGCGGCTGCACGGCCAGCTGCAGCGGACGCAGCAGCACCTGCTGGCCTCGGCCACGCCCGGCTCCCTGGAGCGCTCGGTGCTGGACGACCTGTACGAGGACATCCACTGGCTGCTGCTGGTCTCAGGTCAGCCAGGGGGGGGGGGGGGGGGTACGATTAAAAGGGGAAGAGGAGGATAAAGGGAGGGAGGAAGGGATAAAGAGAACGAAAAAGGAAGGGAAAAAGGGGAGGAAGGAAGGAAGAGGAGGAAGGAAGGGACTAAGAGGAGGAAAAAGGGGAGGAAGGAAGGGATGAAGAGGAGGAAAAAGAAAGAGGAGGAAGGAAGAGACGAAGAGGAGGAAAACGGAAGGGAGGAAGAGGAGGAAGGAGGGCGGGTCAGGGTCCGAAAGGGGCCGCATTCCAACATGACGCCTCCTCTTTTCAGGAAAACAACGTGACGTTCAAAGTGACTCCGTGGGGGTCGAGGGTCGGCCATCTTTTCCTCTAAAGCATTTAGTCTTAGTTTTGTTCCTCCATTTGAAACGATGTTCTACTGATGAACTTCTGACCTTTTGATTCATTGCTATTGCAAAATATTTTTCTTTTGTTTGGCTAATTAAAAAATAAATCTAGTTCTTCCAGATTTCCAGCAGCAGTTGTAAGAGACGAGTCAGTTTTCTCGAGCCAAAAACCCCAAAGATGTTTCATTTATTATCACGAAGACATGTAAACATGAGACTGTTCATCAGAAGATGAATTGACCCTAACAATGATTAAAGGACGAGGCGAGACTAAAGGAGCATGTTGTGAGCCCTCTGACCTCTGACCTCTGCGTCCTCCAGGGTACCTCCTGGCAGACGGCTGTCAGGGCGAGACCCCGCTGATCCCCTCCGAGGTGATGGCGTTCTCCATCAAACACTCCACGGAGGTGGACATCAACACCACGCTGCAGATCCTGGGCTCCCCGGGGGAGAAGGCCTCGTCCATCCCGGGCTGCAACCGCACAGACGCCGTCATCAGGTACCGGGGAGGGTGACCTCCACCCGACCCCACTCAGGCGCTCACTGTATCCAGACCCCACCTTCAGAAGGTCGACGAAGCTTCTATTCTTTGTTTTCCATAGCAGCTTCTACGTTTACGTCAAGAACATCAAGACGAAGTAAAACATTGACGAGCCAAATTAAATATAATTCAGGTTAAAGAATACGGATTCAAGTCTTCAGCCTGGAATTAATATATGTGATATCTCCAGAAATATAGAGCATAACAAGTGCTTCCTGGTGTGTGGTTTTATTTATTTATATATTTATATATATATATATATTAGGGCTGTCAGCGTTAATGCGTTAAACTATGCAATTAATTTGGCCACGATTAACTCACTAAAATATTTTAACGCAATTAACGCGACTTTGTTTCCTTCCGGTGTCGTTGAAGTTGTTTCACTCCTGTGAGTGTCAAGCCGCGGCAGTCCGCCTCCTTCCTCCGGTCTGCTCCTCCATATTCACAGGAGCAGAGGCGACGTGTCGGTGACGCTGGGCGGAAGGTGAAGGACTTTGTTGTTGCTCCGCCCGATGCGCGCAGACGCCGACATGGAGCTCTGCGGCGAGACGGAGAGAAGAGTGACCGACACGTGGAGACAGAATGACATGCTGCTGGAGAGACGACCAACAACAGACGTTTAGTTTAATAAAAGAACAAAGATGTCTTTAAGAAAATAACCTTACATTACTTCTGCTGTAATCTGGCGCTATAGAGAACATGACAGGGGGGCGGGGCCTCACCCTGATAGAATGGCGGGGAAACACTGGGATGTGTCACATGCAAAAGACTTTAAAAGGTGAATTTACATTGTTTTGTAAAATCGAGAAAATGAGGCCAGACTCCAGAGGGTTAACGTGACATATTGGTCAGTTTACCAGGGTGTCCTCGGGTCCTTAAAAAGTCTTAAATTGCTTTTCCTAAAAATAAGGCCTTAAAAAGTCTTAAATTGTCTTAAATTCAGATTGGATTGGTCTTAAATTTTTTGGGTGTCATGTCCAGGGGTTTTCTTGGGTCAAAATGGGTCTTCGGTGCTCCCAAAAAATATGTTGGGCCTTGCGCACCGTCTATTTATGCAGGTTGGGCTGTTGAGTGATAAGCAGCTGGCCGCTCGGTCCATTCGCGCACCTCACAGTTGCGTATTGATCAGACAAGAAGACACGCTTATCAACTCCAGTGTTTCCCCTCTAACAGGGTGAAATCCCCGCAAACAATTCTCGGCTCGCGCGACAGAGCGATGGGCCGGCATCGAAGCTCTGCCGTGATGCGCGCACACGGGTGAGCACCGCGTATTCGGTCCCATCAATCCCCGACAACATGAAGCATCGGCTACTTTAGAAACATGGCAGGATGCAAGTTCAACAACGGCTTGAAAAGAACGAGTGTTTCTGGTCACGGTCGGTGAAATGCTCCTGAAGCTGCGTTGTGTGTCGCGAGACTTTCCAGCGGTGGAATCTCACGAGCAGAGCAAGAAGCACAGAGACTAGCGAAGGCCGCCAGCAGCCCGCGGGGCTAGCTGCTGCTCCGCCGCGAGCTCCTGCTCCGCCTCTAGCTCCTGCTCCGCCTCTAGCTCCTGCTCCGCCGCTAGCTTCTGCTCCGCCGCTAGCTCCTGCTCCGCCGCTAGCTGCTGCTCCGCCGCTAGCTCCTGCTCCGCCGCTAGCTCCTGCTCCGCCGCTAGCTCCTGCTCCGCCGCTAGCTCCTGCTCCGCCGCTAGCTGCTGCTCCGCCGCTAGCTCCTGCTCCGCCGCTAGCTCCTGCTCCGCCGCTAGCTCCTGCTCCGCCGCTAGCTGCTGCTCCGCCGCTAGCTGCTGCTCCGCCGCTAGCTCCTGCTCCGCCGCTAGCTCCTGCTCCGCCGCTAGCTCCTGCTCCGCCACCCGCAATGACGTCAACTACAACGCTGGAGGTCACCGGAGGAAATCCAGCGCCGTGCAACAAAGAGCTCATCACCGAAGACCAACAGGGCGGCGCGTTCTTCATTCTGTTCCACGAGACTCTGGACCAGACCACCGCGAGCAGACAGCTGGACTTCATGTGCTCTTGGTGAAATGACCAGGTCCCGTCAGGATCCTGTGGAGCTCATGGGCCATGACACCAGGACCTACTTCACATCTCACAGTAAGTCTAACATAAATATATATGTATTAACTAACCTCATGTATATGAGTGTGTTTCATATAGTTAAGCTTTACTCGTGTGTCAAGTTAATAACAGCTATGCATAGGCGCACTACACATTAATTAGACTAATTAAAAATAGTTTTAGAATGGTAGTAGAGTGGTGTTTACCTGTCAATATGTCTACATAGTGTTCACTAGGCTCAAGAGATGGCTCACGTTGCTTAATTTGTAAAAATAGTATTCATTCCTATTGATCCAGTCTGACATTAATCTGAAGTGGTGGTGTCATGAAGATATGTGGTGACTGTTGGCTAATGTTTGCCTTTTTTCTTTCTTTTTTCCAGGAGAATGGACCAAATGTCAACTGGAAGTTTTTATATTTATACAGTTTGAAAAGGATTGTTTTCCTAGTATATTCACAAAAGCTCAGGAGTAGACATGAAGCTGTGCACAAACATCCATCACATAGAGACATGAGAACTCACACACACACACACACATACATTCTATTATGTAAATGAATTTGCATTTTAAAAGCAGCTGGAAATGTTATTTGTTATTTTATGGATTTTTTTTGTTCAAAAGGAACTATGTTGCATGTATTTTTTAAATATATTTACTTAATTTTAGAGACATTTGTTCATGGGACTTAAATGTTCTGAAAATGTATTAATAAATATAATTTACAACAGCAATGACATTTGTGTTATCCTTTTGCATTACACCATACTGTTAATTTTGAACAGACATCAGTGTGTTTACTTTGAATTAATTAATTTAGATTAATGTATATTTCCATCGTAAATTAGGTCTTAAATTTTATTTAGACGTGGTCTTAAAAAGTCTTAAAGTCTTAAATTTCACTGGTTTATTTCTGTAGACACCCTGGTTTACCAAGGCCACTGGTGCTGCTGTTCAGTGTTAAAGATGACAGGACCAATGGGGTCTCTAATACACCTTGTTTACTAATCTGGATGTTTCACTGAAGAAACAATTTATCATCCACGATATTAAATACCTCGCTGGCACTATATAGGTAGGAGCCTCTTTGAAAACACAGCTCTGTGTGAAGTTTGGTCTTTAAAAAAGAATACAATTAAATAAGTGTCTAAAATACACGCTGTCTGAAGGGATTACTCGTTCATTTAGAAGATTTAGTCTTTAGAAGAAGAACAAACTTTTAATCGCGATTAATGAATTTCAAAATGTGCGATTAATTAGTTACTTTTTTTTACTCGATTGACAGCCCTAATATATATATAAATATATGTGTGTGTGTGTACAGATTGTAAAGCACTCTGAGACAAATTTGTAATTTGTGAAAAAGGGCTATACAAATAAACTGAATTGAATTGAATATGTGTTCATTTATTTATTTATATATATATATATTATATGTAAATATATTTATATATTTATGTGTATGTAAATATATATATATACATGCATATTTATGTATATATATATATATTTAAATATATATAAATTAGGGCTGTGAAACTATTACAAATGTTAATCAAATTAATCACAGGTTTCTGTGGATTAATCATGATTAATCACATATTACCGATATTCTCGGTATATTTTTGTGAGAACATAAAGATTTATTAATTAATCCTGTAATTTAATCATAACGCGTTATTTTTCACAGCACTAATATAAATATATTTAATTAAAACTTTTTTTTTTTTTTTTTTTTTTTTTGTTTTTTAAATGCTTCCCCCCCCCCCTCCTTTCCCCCTGCCCTCCCCCCCCCCCTTCTCCTTTTGTTTTTGCTTTTGCCTTTTGTTTTTGTTTTTTGTTTTTGTTCCCCCTTCCTGTTTTTTCCCCTTTTTTCCCTTCTCCCTTTTGTCTTTGTTTTTTTTTCCCCCGCTTTTTTCCCCTTTTCCCTTCCCTCCTGTTTGCTCTTGTTTCCTTTGTTTTTTTTTTTTCCCCCTTTGTCTTTTTTTTTTCCCCCTGTCTTTTGTCTTTTTCCTTTTCTTCCCCCCCCTGTTTCCCCCGTCTTTTTCCCCCCCTTTTCCGCCCTTCCCCTTCCCCCCCCTTTTCCTTTGCCCCCCCCCCTTTTTCCCCCTTTCCCCTCCCGTTTTTTCCCTCCGCCCTTTTGCCCTTTTTGCCCCCCCCTTTGTTTCCCCCTTTTCCTTTTTTCCCCTTCCCTTTCCCTGTTCCCCCCGTCTTTTGTCTTTGCCCCCTTTTCCCCTTTGTTTCCCCCCCCCCTTTTTTCCTTTCCCCCTGCCCTTTTTTTTTTTTGCCCCCCCTTTTCCCCCTGCTTTTTTCCCCTTCTCCCTGTTTTTTTTACTTTTTTTTTTTTTTGTTTTTTTTTTTGGTTTTTTTTTCCAATTTTGTTTTTTTTTTTTTTTTCCCTGTCCCCCCCCCCTGTTTCCCCCCCTT
The DNA here is from genome assembly GCF_029220125.1 of Pseudoliparis swirei. Taxonomy (NCBI): domain Eukaryota; kingdom Metazoa; phylum Chordata; class Actinopteri; order Perciformes; family Liparidae; genus Pseudoliparis; species Pseudoliparis swirei. The sequence goes on from NC_079389.1 coordinate 23,552,701, forward strand.
TTTCCCCTTTTCCCCTTTGCTCTCCTCTCCTCTCCTCCCTTCCTCCTTTCTCCCTCCTTCTCCTCCTTTTCCCTCGTCTCCTCCTCTCCTCCTACTTCCTGTCTCCCCCCCCCCCCCCCCCCCCCCCCCCCCCCCCCCCCCCCCCCCCCCCCCCCCCCCCCCCCCCCCCCCCCCCCCCCCCCCCCCCCCCCCCCCCCCCCCCCCCCCCCCCCCCCCCCCCCCCCCCCCCCTCCCCCCCGCCCCCCCCCCCCCCCCCCCCCCCCCCCCCCCCCCCCCCCCCCCCCCCCCCCCCCCCCCCCCCCCCCCCCCTCCCCCCCCCCCCCCCCCCCCCCCCCCCCCCCCCCCCCCCCCCCCCCCCCCCCCCCCCCCCCCCCCCCCCCCCCCCCCCCCTTTCTCTTCTTTTTTTCCTCTCTTGGGTCCCGTTTTTTTCTTTTTTTTTTCTTTTTTCTCCCTTTCTTTTTTTTTCTTCGGGGCCTGCTCGGGTTTCTTTTTTTTCCTGTTTTTTCTTGTTTGGGTCCTTGCTTTTGTTTTTTGTTCTTTTTTTTTTCTTTTTTTCTCTTTTCGGTTTCTGCTCTCGGCCCCTTTGGGGGTTTCTTTTGTTTTTTCTTTTTTCCTTTCCTTTTTTTGGTTTCTTTCGTTTTCGTCTCCGTCCTCGGCTTCCGGGCTCCTCCCTCTGCGGTCTCTCGCCCGGCCCGGGGCCCCCGGGGGGGGCCCCCTCCGGCCTCTCTCTCGGGGCTCTCCCCCTCGTCCTTCTCCCCCCCTTTCTGCAGAAGGAGCCAGAACAATTTGTATACAGTCACTTTATGTACACTTCAATAACAAAAACAGCTGATTCATAGACTGTAAAAACAGTTTGTAATTACGACTCTAACATTGGGTAAAAACACGGCGTTTAAGTTTTAACTTTGTATTTTAATAATAACTTTATTTCTAGAGCACCTTTAAAAACTGTTTATTTAGTTCTTAAGACGATGAGAAAAAAAGACCAAATGCAAAGTACTGGTTTAAAAAAGCTTTTTTTTATGGTCATCACTGTTTAGGATTTCAATTGAATTTAGAAAGGTAAACAAAAGCTGATAGACTTTAAAATGTTGGGTTTTTGAAATTAACTTTGTATTTTAATAATAACTTTATTTATAAAGCATCTTTAATAACAGAGTTTACAAAGTGCTCTACAGAGAACCACAACTAATGGAAGGGAAAATAAATAAATACTATAAAATAAATGAAATAAATAAAATTAATTCATTAAATTAATTCACTATATAACACTGTGTTTTAAGAAGTGATAAAGGGTCTTAAAGTAGCGTTGCGTGTCGTCTGCAGAGCAAGTCCATGCGGCTGTACGAGGCGTGCCTCACGCTGCTGCAGGTCTACTCCAAGAACAACCAGAGCCGCAAGAGGAGCGACGCGGCGGCCGAGGAGGACCAGTACCAGGACCTGCTGCTCATCATGGAGCTGCTCACCAACCTGCTGTCCAAGGAGTTCATCGACTTCAGCGACACCGGTGGGTCCACGCCCTCTGCTGGAGGGAGCGGTGTATTACAGCTCAGAGGAAATTGAGACACAGCGCCCTCTGCTGGAAGTAGTGGTGTATTACAGCTCAGAGGAAAATGAGACACATCGCCCTCTGCTGGAAGTAGTTGTGTATTACAGCTCAGAGGAAAATGAGACACATCGCCCTCTGCTGGAAGTAGCGGTGTATTACAGCTCAGAGGAAAATGAGACACAGCGCCCTCTGCTGGAAGTAGCGGTGTATTACAGCTCAGAGGAAAATGAGACACAGCGCCCTCTGCTGGAGGGAGCGGTGTATTACAGCTCAGAGGAAAATGAGACACAGCGCCCTCTGGTGGAAGTAGTGGTGTTCTCGAATGAAAATGAGTTTACATATTAGTTGTTGTTTTTTATGCTTAGAGGATATAATATTTATCGTCTATTTGAGGAGAACGTTGATGTGTTTATCTTTTTTAGACGAGGTGTTTAGAAACCAGGACCAGGGGCCGCCGGCGTCCGGCCGCACGGTGTCGGCGGCGGACGTGGTTCTGTACGGCGTCAACATCGTGCTGCCGCTCATGTCCCAGGACCTGCTCAAGGTAAACAACCAGTCACCTTCAGTTGAATACAACTTTATTAACCCAGTCACAGCAGACAAAGGACACGTTTTCAAAGTCTTTGATGGTAACCTCCCTGTCTCCTCCCTGTCTCCTCCCTGTCTCCTCCCTGCCTCCTCCTTGTCTCCTCCCTGTCTCCTCCTTGTCTCCTCCTTGTCTCCTCCCCGCCTCCTCCCCGTCTCCTCCTTGTCTCCTCCCTGCCGCCTCCTTGTCTCCTCCCTGCCTCCTCCTTGCCTCCTCCCTGTCGCCTCCTTGTCGCCTCCTCCCTGTCTCCTCCTTGTCTCCTCCCTGTCTCCTCCTTGTCTCCTCCCTGCCTCCTCCCTGTCTCCTCCCTGCCTCCTCCTTGTCTCCTCCCTGTCGCCTCCTTGTCTCCTCCCTGCCGCCTCCCTGTCTCCTCCCTGCCTCCTCCTTGTCGCCTCCTCCCTGTCGCCTCCTTGTCGCCTCCTCCCTGCCGCCTCCTTGTCTCCTCCCTGCCTCCTTGTCTCCTCCCTGCCTCCTCCTTGTCGCCTCCTCCCTGCCTCCTCCTTGCCTCCTCCTTGTCTCCTCCCTGTCGCCTCCTTGTCGCCTCCTCCCTGTCTCCTCCTTGTCTCCTCCCTGTCTCCTCCTTGTCTCCTCCCTGCCTCCTCCCTGTCTCCTCCCTGCCTCCTCCCTGTCTCCTCCTTGTCTCCTCCTTGTCTCCTCCCTGCCTCCTCCTTGTCTCCTCCCTGTCGCCTCCTTGTCTCCTCCCTGCCTCCTCCTGTCTCCTCCCTGCCTCCTCCTTGTCGCCTCCTTGTCTCCTCCCTGCCGCCTCCTTGTCTCCTCCCTGTCTCCTCCCTGCCTCCTCCTTGTCGCCTCCTCCCTGTCGCCTCCTTGTCGCCTCCTTGTCTCCTTCCTGCCTCCTCCCTGTCGCCTCCTTGTCTCCTCCCTGCCGCCTCCTTGTCTCCTCCCTGCCTCCTCCTTGTCTCCTCCCTGCCTCCTTGTCTCCTCCCTGCCTCCTCCTTGTCTCCTCCCTGCCTCCTCCTTGTCTCCTCCCTGTCTCCTCCCTGTCTCCTCCCTGCCTCCTCCTTGTCTCCTCCCTGCCTCCTCCTTGTCTCCTCCTGCCTCCTCCTCCTGTCTCCTCCCTGCCTCCTCCTTGTCGCCTCCTCCCTGTCGCCTCCTCCCTGCCTCCTTGTCTCCTCCCTGCCTCCTCCTTGTCTCCTCCCTGTCGCCTCCTCCCTGTCTCCTCCCTGTCGCCTCCTTGTCTCCTCCCTGCCGCCTCCTCCCTGTCTCCTCCCTGCCTCTCCTCCTTGTCTCCTCCCGCCTCCTTGTCTCCTCCCTGCCTCCTCCTTGTCTCCTCCCTGCCTCCTCCTTGTCGCCTCCCTGCCTCCTCCTTGTCGCCTCCTCCCTGCCGCCTCCTTGTCTCCTCCCTGTCTCCTCCCCGCCTCCTCTTCCTCCTCCTCCTTGTCTCCTCCTGCCTCCTCCTTGTCTCCTCCCTGTCTCCTCCTTGTCTCCTCCCTGTCTCCTCCTTGTCTTCTCCCCGCCTCCTCCCTGTCTCCTCCTTGTCTCCTCCTTGTCTTCTCCCCGCCTCCTCCCTGTCTCCTCCTTGTCTTCTCCCCGCCTCCTCCCTGTCTCCTCCTTGTCTTCTCCCCGCCTCCTCCCTGTCTCCTCCTTGTCTTCTCCTTGTCTCCTCCCCGTCTCCTCCTTGTCTCCGCCCTGCCTCCTCCCCATCTCCTCCTTGTCTCCTCCCTATCTCCTCCTTGTCTCCTCCTTGTCTCCTCCCCGTCTCCTCCTTGTCTCCTCCTCCTCCCCCCCGCCTCCTTGTCTCCTCCCGTCTCCTCCTTGTCGCCTCCTTGTCTCCTCCCCGCCTCCTCCTTGTCTCCTCCCCGTCTCCTCCCTGCCTCCTCCTTGTCTCCTCCCCGCCTCCTCCTTGTCTCCTCCCTGCCTCCTCCTTGTCTCCTCCTTGTCTTCTCCCTGTCTCCTCCCTGTCGCCTCCTTGTCTCCTCACGTCTCCTCCTTGTCTCCTCCTTGTCTTCTCCTTGTCTCCTCCCTGTCTCCTCCTTGTCTCCTCACCTCTCCCCTTTGTCTCCTCCCTGTCTCCTCCTTGTCTCCTCCTGCCTCCTCCTGTCTCCTCCTTGTCTCCTCCCTCCTCCTGCCTCCTTGTCTCCTCCTTGTCTTCTCCCTGCCTCCTCCTGTCTCCTCCTTGTCTCCTCCCTCCTCCTCCTGTCTCCTCCTTGTCTCCTCTGTCTCCTCCTTGTCTCCTCCCGCCTCCCTGTCTCCTCCTTGTCTCCTCCCTTGTCTCCCCTCCTCCCTGTCTCCTCCTTGTCTTCTGCCTCCTCCTGTCTCCTCCTGTCTCCTCCCCCTGCCTCCTTGTCTCCTCCCTCTCCTCCTGTCCTCCTTGTCTCCTCCCTGTCTCCTCCCTGCCTCCTCCTTGTCGCCTCCTCCCTCCTGTCTCCTCCTTGTCTCCTCCTGTCGCCTCCTTGTCGCCTCCTCCCTGCCTCCTCCTTGTCGCCTCCTTGTCGCCTCCTCCTTGTCTCCTCCCTGTCTCCTCCTTGTCTCCTCCCTGCCTCCTCCTTGTCTCCTCCCTGTCTCCTCCCTGTCTCCTCCTTGTCTCCTCCCCGCCTCCTCCTTGTCTCCTCCCTGCCTCCTCCTTGTCTCCTCCCTGTCTCCTCCCTGTCTCCTCCTTGTCTCCTCCCTGCCTCCTCCTTGTCTCCTCCTTGTCTCCTCCCTGTCTCCTCCTTGTCTCCTCCTTGTCTCCTCCCTGTCTCCTCCTTGTCTCCTCCTTGTCTCCTCCCTGCCTCCTCCCTGTCTCCTCCTTGTCTTCTCCCTGCCTCCTCCCCATCTCCTCCTTGTCTCCTCCCTGCCTCCTCCCTGTCTCCTCCTTGTCTCCTCCCCTCCTCCCTGTCTCCTCCTTGTCTCCTCCCTGTCTCCTCCTTGTCTCCTCCCTGCCTCCTCCCTGTCTCCTCCTTGTCTTCTCCCTGCCTCCTCCCTGTCTCCTCCCTGTCTCCTCCTTGTCTCCTCCTTGTCTCCTCCTTGTCTCCTCCCTGTCTCCTCCTTGTCTCCTCCCTGCCTCCTCCCTGTCTCCTCCTTGTCTCCTCCCAGTTCCCCTCCCTGTGTAATCAGTACTACAAGCTCATCACCTTCATCTGTGAGATCTTCCCAGAGAAGATCCCCCAGCTGCCTGAAGACCTCTTCAAGAGCCTCATGTTCTCCCTGGAGCTGGGCATGACCTCGTATCCTCCATGTGGTCTATGAAGGACCAGACTGGTCCTGGTCTATGAAGGACCAGACTGGTCCTGGTCTATGAAGGACCAGACTGGTCCTGGTCTATGAAGGACCAGACTGGTCCTGGTCTATGAAGGACCAGACTGGTCCTGGTCCCACTAGACGTAGAACCAGATGCAGACTAGATCTCTAGACGTGTGTTCTCCTTAGCGCGTGTCCAGGATGAGTTCAGAGATCAGCCAGCTGTGTTTGGAGGCTTTGTCTCCATTGGCTGAGCAGTGCGCCAAAAACCAGGAGAAGGACACGCCCCTTTTTGTGGCCACGCGCCACTTCCTCAAGGTGAAGCCCTCCACGGGGACTTTATGTGTTTATGTCCGTTTCAACACTTTATTTGTACATGTTATAAACCGATCAGTTCAATGTGATCATTAAAATCATCACCAGAGGCAGCCGAGTGAGTTTCAGTATTTAAAAAGATAAATAAATGACCACAAAGAAAACATTTTAAACAAGTCGATGCTCTCTGAGGGTAGAGGCTTCAATAAGATAATCACTAACTAATATAAATATATATATATATATATATTAATAATAATAATAATTCAAATATATATATATGTTTGAAAAATATATTTATATATTAATATAAATAAAATATATATATATTTTTTCAATATATATAATATAGATTTTTATTTTTAAATACATTTAAATATATATCTCCATTTCAATGAGACGATTAGCTTTTGCAAGTTGTCTGAATGTTTTAAATACACAAATGTCCGTTTCTGACCAGAGGCTAGCTGTTTCCCTTGGTTTCCAGTCTTTGTACTAAACTATGCTAACCAGCTGAAGCTTCATGTTCAATCCAGACATTAAAGTGTTAATCTCAAGGCAAATAAGTGTATTTACCAAAGTGAGCTGATGATTAACTTTATAGCATAAATAAATATATATATATTATATATATATTAAATGTTTTCCCTCAGCTGGTGTTCGACATGCTGGTGCTGCAGAAGCACAACACGGAGATGTCGGTGGCGGCAGGAGAAGCTCTGTACACGCTCGTGTGCCTGCATCAGGTGAGTCACGGGACACCAGGACTGGGATGCCCTCTAGTGGCCGTCCTGCGTCATAGCACACAACTCCAGAGCAGATGGTTCAGACCAGCGGTCCCCAACCTATTTTGAGCCACGGACCGGTTCCGTGTCAGAAATTATTTTCACGGACCGGCAATATAAATGACGTAATACATATGACGTCATACAATTATACAAAGGGCATAAAGTGCCAAAACTACAAGTCATCATGACGCAGACTTAGTGTGAGCCGTGCTTGTTGACCTGCAACGAGCCGCTGATGGAGACGGCGACACAGACGTTTGGTCCGCTGCTCCTCACCGAGTTCTGGTCGCTGTCATTAGAACAGGCAGAGTTGTTGTGTGAAATGTCCCTTAAGGCCACCGTCATTTGCACATCCAACACATGTTCTTCTAGCTCGGACGGCTCGATTCACCGGTGGGTTTGTTTACAAATGGGTTGCAGGTCTATTCTTTTGCAGTCGGGTCTTTTGTGGTTGGAGTACCGCTCAAACTCTTTGAAAAGCCTCTTCCACCCGGTCAACGTCTGAAACATGTAGAATGTTCCGCTGTTCACTCGCCCACACAGCAGCGACTTTATCGGCCAACTTGAAAACAGTTGTCATTTCCCTGAAGTGACAGAATTCATTGAGCAGGTTGAATATGTTTTAAGATTCTTTGTCACTGTGCCGCCAGCAGAGGGTTCGGCGCGTGAGACTCGCCTGCAGCGATGAACCCGAACTTTAAGACTCCTGAACGCGGCTCAGACACACGGGTGGATCCGCTCCTTTTTCAAAATAATATATTTTTCCGACTGATAAAAAAAAAAAAAATTACAACTTTTTTTATTCACTTTTTTTCCGCGGCCGGTTCCAACCAAGCCGCGGACCGGTACCGGGTACCGGGCCGCGGCCCGGGGGTTGGGGACCCCTGGTTCAGACGATCCAGGTGTTTCTCTCTCATGGTGATGGTCCCCAAAACAGTGATGTGCATTTAAAAAATATATAGTTTGTTGGTTTATATATTTTGTATATCTTTAAATTGAAATATTACATTAGATATTATTTAATATTTAAATGTAATATTTAAATATTTAAAGAAAATGTAAATGGTATTTTATTTGTATATATATATAAATTAGGGCTGTCAGCGTTAACGCGTTAATCTATGCGATTAATTTGGCCGCGTTAACGCACTAAAATATTTTAACGCAACTTTGTTTACTTCCGGTGTGCCTTGAAGTTTTTTCACTCCTCTGAGTGTCAAACCGCGGCAGTACGGTTTAACACTGTTTCCATTTTTAAAACAATTATTTCTCCGCGAAAATAAGGAGCATAAATCAGTTTAAACTCGTGTATGAATCAGTCGGGTTTCCTCCTGCTCCTCCTTCCTCCCGTCTCCCCCTCTGATACACAGAGGAACGGAGGGGCGACGTGTCGGGGACGGCGGAAAGAACTCGTCACACGAAACCTTCACCGTGATTGGTCAATCCGTTTGTCTGTCAACATTTTGGGGAAAAAACAACCAATGAACACTCAGTAAATCACAAAGGACCTCCCACCTCACAGGGGAGGCTCTATAGCAGCCTGTCAGTCAGAGAGCAGAGAACACGGCGCGAGGACAATGAGCCTCATTGAATAGAGCTGAGATTGTTCTGGAATGTTTGATGTATAACACGTGGGTATGTGTCACATGCAAACGCCTTTAAAAGGTGAATTTACATTTGTTTGTAAAATGTATAAAATGCCCCCAGCCTCCAGAGGGTGAACAGGACATATGTGAATGTCAGTCAGTTACCAAGTTCACTGGTTCTGCTGTGTTCAATGTTAAAGATGACAGGACCAATGGGGTCTCAATATACTTCTTTTCTTTTACTAATCTGATGTTTCACTGAAGAAACAATTTATTATCCACGATATTAAATACCTCGCTGGCACTTTATAGGTAGGAGCCTCTTTGAAAACACAGCTCTGTGTGAAGTTTGGTCTTTAAAAAGAAGAAAAAAAACCTTTTAATCGCGATTAATGAATTTCAAAATGTGCGATTAATTAGTTAAATTTTTTTAATCGATTGACAGCCCTAATATAAATACATTTTGAAAAAATGTAAATGGTATTTTATTTTGATATATATATAAATACATTTAGAAAAAAATGTAAATGGTATTTTACATTTAATAAAATACCATTTACATTTCATTTATATATTTAAATATTACATTTCTCAATTTAAATAATATATAATGTAATATTTTCATAAAATGTTTTAATATTTTTGCCTCCTGATTGATATATATATATATTAATGAAATACAATTTAAATGTGTTAACCCCAGGTGGAGTACTCTGAGCTGGTGGAGGCCCTGCTGTCCTCCCAGCGGGACGTGGTGGTGCACCAGCGGCTGTCGGAGGCCTTCGGCCGGCTGGCCTCCAGCAGCTCTCCTCCCGCCATGGACCGGAAGCAGAAGGTGGTGTTCCTGAAGAGCCTGGAGGAGTTCACGGCCACCGTGGGGGGGCTGCTGTGCGTCAAGTGACCGCGAGGCCCCGCCCCTGCCCCTCGGAACTCTGGGTAAAGAGTCGGCCGGAGGACCCTGAGGGCCTCCGCGTGCTCGCCTCCTCGGATTTTTAAATTTTTTTGGAGGGGAGGGGGCGGGGCTTCCTCGGTGTGATTGACAGACTCATTGATGACGATGAAGATGCGTGTAACCATGGAGACGGGACTGGAGATGGCCGCTGAGGAGAGCAGGTGGAGGTGATCGTCCTCCACCTGCTCCATCACCTCCTGTGCCTGGAGGCCACACAGACACGCACACACACAGACACACAGACAGACACACACACTCACAGACAGACACACAGACAGACAGACACACACAGACACTCACACACACAGAGACACACACATTCACAGACAGACACGCACACACACAGACACACACACACAGAGACACACAGACACACACACAGACACACACACAGAGACACACACACTCACAGACAGACACGCACACACACAGACGGAGACACACAGACCGACAGACACACACAGGCCGTTTGTTTGTGACAGAAAACCAAAATCAGATCCATAAAGGGTGTAATATATTATTATGTTTATAAATCAAACTACAAGAAGTGTTCGTTAAAAACATGACCGATGTTTTTATATGCCGAGGAGGAGGATGATGGGGAGGAGGAGGAGGAGGATGATGATGGGGAGGAGGAGGAGGATGATGATGGGGAGGAGGAGGATGATGGGGATGAGGATGATGATGGGGATCATCTTCCTCAGTTCTTCTGTGTTGTGATCTTAGTTTTTCGTTTCCTCTAAAGTTTAGCAGATTTACTTCATGTTGTATTTTTGCTACAGCAGCTTTCACTCTCCAACACACACAGACACACACACAGACACACACAAACACAGACACAGACACACAGACAGACACATACACACACATACACAAAGACACACACATACACAAAGACACACACACAGACAGACACAAAGACACACACATCCACACACAAAGACACACACACATATACACACACAGACACACATCCACACACACAGACACACACACAGACAGACACATACACACACATACACAAAGACACACACATATACACACACAAAGACACATACACATATACACACACACAAAGACGCACACACATATACACACACACAAAGACACACATGTATACACACACACAAAGACACACACATGTATACACACACACACAGATGACGGACAGCATAACAAACCAAATGAGCCAATCAGCTGTTTTTGTTATTGAAGTGTAAAAGTGTACATAAAGTTATTGTATAAAAATGTTTTGGCTTCTGCAGTTTCCGTGACTCGAGTACTTTTTTATTTGTATCTCCTTTTTTAAATTATTTTTCCACATTTAAAGTTTCAATATTTAGCACAACTCTTCTAACAGAAAATAAACGTACAAATACTACACAGTACACTAATACTACACAGTACTAGTACTACACAGTACACTAATACTACACAGTACTAGTACTACACAGTACACTAATACTACACAGTACTAGTACTACACAGTACACTAATACTACACAGTACACTAATACTACACAGTACACTAATACTACACAGTACACTAATACTACACACTAGTACTACAGCACCACACAGCACTAATACCACACAGTGCACACCAGTACCACACAGCACACCATCATACCACACAGTACACCAGTACCACACACTAGTACCACACAGCACACTAATACTACACAGTACTAGTACCACACAGCACACTAATCAGCACTACACAGCACCAATACACACAGCACACTAATACCACACAGCACACCAGTACCACACAGCACTAGTACACACAGCACACCAATACTACACAGTACTAGCACCTACACAGTACACTAATACTACAGTACACAATGCACACAGTACCACACAGCACTAATACCACACAGCACACCAATGCACACAGCACACCAGTACCACACAGCACACTACACTAATGCACAGCACTACCACACAGCACACCAGTACCACACAGCACACTAATACCACACAGTACTGGTACAGCACACCATACAGTACACAGTACTACACAGTACACCACACACACTACTACTACACAGCACTAATACACAGTACACACTAATGCACACAGTACACTAATACTACACAGCACCACACAGCACACTACACACACAGTACCACACAGCACACTAATACTACACAGCACTAATGCACACAGTACACTAATACTACACAGCACTAGTACCACACAGTACACTAATACTACACAGCACCACTAGTACCACACAGTACACCAATACCACACAGTGCTACACAGTACTAATACTACACAGTACACCAATGCTACACAGCACTAATACCACACAGTACACTAATACTACACAGCACCAATACTACACAGTACACTAATACTACACAGTACTAGTACTACACAGTACACTAATACTACACAGTACTAATACTACACAGTACACTAATACTACACAGTACTAGTACTACACAGTACACTAATACTACACAGTACTAGTACTACACAGTACACTAATACTACACAGTACACTAATACTACACAGTACTAGTACTACACAGTACACTAATACTACACAGTACTAATACTACACAGTACTAATACTACACAGTACACTAATACTACACAGTACTAATACTACACAGTACACTAATACTACACAGTACACTAATACTACACAGTACTAGTGCTACACAGTACACTAATACTACACACTACTAATACTGTTAAAGTATTTAAACTGTATATTATATATTGATCTTTGGTACATTTTATTCATTTTGAGCTTTTAACTAATTATTTTCCTTCAGAATGAATCTGATTATTTTCTCCATTGATTATTTATTATTGATTGATTGGTAAAAGACCTCAGAACCTCAACATCGTCACTCATACGTTGTTCAAACTAAATTAAATAACATGCAAATCTAAATTGAAAATTTATTGTCAATTAATAAAATTATTTCATCTCTTTTTTTCTTTTTTGTATGAACTTGATTTATTATTCAACATATTCTAAAAGCTCTTCATATGTTTTTTTATGCTAATTTTAATTTGTAAAGTAACTAAATGTAGTGGACTAAAAAGTTATATAAGGTATATTTTTTATCTTTTTATATATATATTAAAATCATTACATTTAAAATCAAAACTCACCTGTTACCCAAATCAATATCTGAAGAGTAAAATAATCATTTAACGTGGAGAGCGGAAATAAACGCAAAGCGCGTGCTCCTGTATTTTGTCCCTCGTCGGTGTCCTTACTTTCCTTAACTACGTCATCACTTCGCGACCATTCCGCACAACACGGCTGCGTGAGGAGCTCCACGGATCAGGTAGTGGCTCGAGAGACGATTTATATGGAATAAGAAGTTTATCCACGGAGCATTTATTAATGTTCATCTTATGGATTTTATATGTCATCAGAAGTTTATCCACGGAGCATTTATTAATGTTCATCTTCTGGATTTTATATGTCATCAGAAGTTTATCCACGGAGCATTTATTAATGTTCATCTTCTGGATTTTATATGTAATAAGAAGTTTATCCACGGAGCATTTATTAATGTTCATCTTCTGGATTTTATATGTAATAAGAAGTTTATCCACGGAGCATTTATTAATGTTCATCTTCTGGATTTTATATGTAATAAGAAGTCTATCCACGGAGCATTTATTAATGTTCATCTTCTGGATTTTATATGTAATAAGAAGTTTATCCACGGAGCATTTATTAATGTTCATCTTCTGGATTTTATATGTCATCAGAAGTTTATCCACGGAGCATTTATTAATGTTCATCTTCTGGATTTTATATGTCATAAGAAGTCTATCCACGGAGCATTTATTAATGTTCATCTTCTGGATTTTATATGTAATTAGAAGTTTATCCACGGAGCATTTATTAATGTTCATCTTCTGGATTTTATATGTAATTAGAAGTTTATCCACGGAACATTTATTAATGTTCATCTTCTATTCTTATTAAAATAAAAGTAAAACATTGTCTGAATATAAAACATACTGTATTATACCATACTATATATTATTTAGTATATTTAATATTTACTATACTATATATAGTGAAGTTTAATGGTATATTTGTCACCATTTCTTAATCATATATATAAACATCATTATGAAATGGTACTTATATACTCTGTTCAGGCACGTGCTCACACATTTAGGGGGCAGGTGCTCAAACCAAACAAAAGGCACCCAAAGGTAAAATGATGTTTCTATTGATCAGTGTAACTTGAATAATTGGTTGCTATAGCAACACCTGAAGCACATCGTGTGGTGAGACATGAAAGCTGAACACAATGACATGTGTTCTATTAACATTACAATTTGTTTTTATTTACAAAATGATAGGAGCGAAAAATGCCAAATAATAAACAACTTACTAACCTCGACCGCTCGGGAAATATTAAACCTCTTTAAAAACGTTCTGAAGCCTCAGTCTGACATTTCCTCTGGTTAGTAAGTCGTTACAAGAGTTGTTTTTTCTTGCGTTTTCTCTTTTCAGTCTTCAATGCTCACACAAGACTGATCTTTGTAAAACTGTAACAGACCAAACAAAGAAACATAGAACATAAACTAGAACGGGCACTCAGTAGAGCGCATACCTTCGCATATCACAAGATTGGGCATTGAATTATGAACTTTTTGGCATTAGTTGCATGCCAATTGGATACAAATTTACCGTGCTATGGTAAAAAGAAGATTTTGACATTTTCATGACCTTGACTTTGACCCGATCGATCCCGAAATCTAATCAAATGGTCGCCGGATAATAACCAATCATCCCACCGAATTTCATGCGATTCGGTTGAATACTTTTTGAGTTATGCGAGTAACACGCATACAAATAAATACACAGCGTTTAAAACATAACCTTCCGCATTTTCAATGCGAAGGTAACAATGTGGCACGAGGGTCGCGTGACACCGAGAGCTAGCGTTGCATTCTTGTGACATTTATAAAATGAATTAATAAGTTCAACGTACTTTCAAAATAGGATTTATACGACACACAGAAGATGCCCGTACATCCCTCTCTCTTCTCTAAACTAACGTCAGGAAACAGCTGGACGAGGCTTTGAAATCAGGACTTCGGGATTCTTTTGTTTGATTGAGGAGGAGGAGGGGGGGGGGGGGAGAAATTCTCACAAGAACTCAAATAAATTCCCCGTCAGATATTGAAACACATCGGCGGAGTTGATGTGTCTCCAGCAGAGGGCGCTCTTTTCTGATCCAGGGCAACAGGGGAGGAGCTTGAGCCCCACTAGGGGTCCATCTGTGCACTGCCTATGTATATATATACAGGACTGTCTCAGAAAATTAGAATATTGTGATAAAGTTCTTTATTTTCTGTAATGCAATTAAAAAAACAAAAATGTCATGCATTCTGGATTCATTACAAATCAACTGAAATATTGCAAGCCTTTTATTCTTATAATATTGCTGATTATGGCTTACAGCTTAAGAAAACTCTAAAATCCTATCTCATAAAATTTTAATATTTCCTCAGACCAAGTAAAAAAAAGATTTATAACAGCTGAGTGTTTGTCAAGGCTCAGGAAACCCTTGCAGGTGTTTCGAGTTAATTAGACAATTCAAGTGATTTGTTTAATACCCTACTAGTATACTTTTTCATGATATTCTAATATTTAGAGATAGGATATTTGAGTTTTCTTAAGCTGTAAGCCATAATTATTATAAGAATAAAAGGCTTGCAATATTTCAGTTGATTTGTAATGAATCCAGAATGCATGACATTTTTGTTTTTTTAATTGCATTACAGAAAATAAAGAACTTCATCACAATATTCTAATTTTCTGAGACAGTCCTGTATATGAAAAGTAAAAGTATAACATTTCGTAATGAAACATTATATTTATATATATATATATATATAGATAATGTTTCATTACGAAATGTTATACTTTTACTTTTGATACTTTAAGTATATTTTGCAGACACTGATTGTTCTTTATATAAATATAATTTTAGTGGGTTATTAATGTAATATTCATGTGTTAATCACTTTAATGTTGGAGCTCTTTATAATACTTAATATTTTTAAATAGTTTTTAAAGGAACATTAAAGCTGTGAACTATGAAGTCATGTGGTGTCACTGAGTTTAGAGCAATAATAATAATAAAAAGATAAATGAATATTAAGAGAATTTGTCAGCAGATCAATAATAATGCATCAATTAAAATAAATAATGTTGAGAAAGATTGTTTGTAAATATTTATGTGTTTATCATGTCAAATAAAAGTCTAAAGCCAGTTAAATCTGATATAGAACTACCATCTCTAACATTGGTAAATCAATGAGGTTAATCAATAATCAATAATCGTATCGTTCAGCTTCAGCCATGAGCGACGACGGCGACGCCCCGGCGCTGTCGTCCCACGCGCTCGCCGCCCTGCAGGAGTTCTACAGCGAGAGCGGCGCCCGGACCGGACCGGACCGGTTCACTGTGGGGGAGGTGGAGGAGGACTGGGTGAGTCCACAGGGGGGGGGGGGGTGCTGGGTGAGTCCACTGGGGGAGGTGGAGGAGGACTGGGGGAGTCCACCTGGGGGGGGGGGGGGGGGCTTATTTTGTGTTTTTAGAGCAAATTTACATTTTAATCATTGATGGAATAATTTGAGTAAATTATTATGGAGGACTTAAAATGACTTAAGTATAAATAAATAAAGGCATGAAAAATACAAGAATAAATGCTTAGATAAATGTATAAATAAATACAAGAATAAATGTATAAATAAATACAAGAAGGACACATAAATAGAGACATAAATATATGAAGAAATACAGAAATGTAGAAATACATTTATTTAATGATGTCCTGTTGAGTTATAACTTATATTTATTCATTTCTGTATTTATTTATACATTTCATACCTGCAAACTTGTCACCTTTCGGTGAAATTCACCGTTTTGAACTCAAAATAGGTCATCCACGTGAATCGTGGAGATCCGAAGAGTTTTGTTTTGGGGGGGGGGGGGGTCACCTGGCCCGCTGCCGTTGAGATTGCAGTGAGACGTGGAGAAAAGTGTGAAGTGGTGCTCTTCGCAATAAAACATCTTTGATGGGACGTGTCGCGTCTCGGCCAATCAGCGTTCAGATGTCGACATAAAAAGATGCCAGAAGTGAAATGTTTCAGTCTGTAAAGTTGTGTAACTCTCCAGCTGCTCATCCTGATGAACTGTGGATCATCTGGTCAGAGACTAACGGCCTCATAGTGATAATCAATGCTATGATGGAACCATGTAGTTTCATTCATATCTGGCTGTATTAATACTAATATTACTGTCATTTGTTAAGTGTTGAAAAAGTTGGTAAAAAGTGAACCATACAGATGTTTTATTTATTACTATTATAGATAAATATACCAGTCTCGTATTTATGGTACCATATTGTTTGTATGGTATTGTATTGAATTCTGGTATCGGGTATCATGATATTTATGGCAGGTATGTAATATGTATAGAAGTTATAATATGAGTATCGTGACAAACAGGTAGAGACAGAACAGATTCAGGGGAAAAGTCCATGAGGACTGTTCAGGCAAAAGGAAGTTGGTTCATGAATGACTTTAACCATATTATATATAATGACAATGTATATTTGTTATTACTATCATTATAGGGCTGAGTCAGAGCGGAGGACCTTTTGTTCTTAAACTGTTTATTATCATCATTTAGATTTGTGGTCAGAACAATAAAATGACTGTAGTTGTGTTTCTAAAAGCTTTGAGGCTTCAAACAACGTGGATGTGGTGTGGTGACAAAAAAATAAAGTCCCCCCCCCCCCCCCCGTTGTCACCTTTTTCACCCCTCATGAGTTTGCAGGTATGACATTTATTTAAGCATTTATTTATTTATTCCTATATTTATTCATACTCATATAATATAATAATAATGTGTATTTATATTTATATACATTACAGCTTTCTGTGATTTATTTACTGTTTTTTATTTCGTATTTTTAATCGCATGAATTACGTTTATTATTTATAATGATAATAAAATAATTATTATTATTGGAAATGTGATTCTTATGAAAATAATCAATAAATGAAATTTAGTGGCATCAGATCAAGAGTATTGATCGTGGGTTTAAGTATTGATCGTGGGTTTATGTATTGATCGTGGGTTTAAGTATTGATTGTGGGTTTATGTATTGATCGTGGGTTTAAGGATTGATCGTGGGTTTATGTATTGATCGTGGGTTTAAGTATTGATCGTGGGTTTATGTATTGATCGTGGGTTTAAGTATTGATCGTGGGTTTATGTATTGATCGTGGGTTTAAGTATTGATCGTGGGTTTAAGTATTGATCGTGGGTTTATGTATTGATCGTGGGTTTAAGTATTGATCGTGGGTTTATGTATTGATCGTGGGTTTAAGTATTGATCGTGGGTTTAAGTATTGATCGTGGGTTTATTGATCAGAAGCTGACTGACTGACTGTGTCACAGCGGATGAGTCAGTTCTGGTACAGCGACGAGACGGCGACTCGCTTAGCGGAGGAGCTCGTACGAGAAGCTGGAGAGGGAGGCAGGTAAACACACACACACACACACACACACTCTCACAGACCCCCCCCTGATATCGATGCCCTCGGCGGCGCAGGGTGGCGTGTGTGTGCGCGCCCTCCGTGTACCAGAAGCTGAAGCAGGGCTCGGTGCTCGGCTCGGACCGCGTGGCGGCCGTCGTCCTGGAGTTCGACCGCCGCTTCGCCGCATACGGCGACGACTTCGTCTTCTACGACTACAACGAGCCGCTGGCGCTCGACGCCCCCCGGAGCTTCGACGTCGTCCTCGCCGACCCGCCGTACCTGTCCGAGGAATGTCTGAGCAAAGTGTCGCAGACCGTGAAGCACCTCAGCAAAGGCAAAGTGCTGCTGTGCACAGGTGAGTCGTCATGGATACCACGACACCTGATCGTTCAACCAGTAACTTCTATGAAAACAAGATTTATATATATATATGTATTTATTTACATATATATATTTTTATATCTATTTATATATATATATATATTTTTTTTAAATATATATATATTTATATATTCAAATAAATCCCCCCGGGTCCTACCGATCTAGATGTACCTGTAGTTGAACCTCCTGACGGTGACTTCCTGTTCTCGTGTTTCTACAGGTGCCGTCATGGAGAAGCTGGCCGGGGCGCTGCTGGGCGTCCAGGTGTGTGGCTTCCTGCCGCAGCACAACCGCAACCTGTCCAACGACTTCCGCTGTTTCGTCAACTACCCGTCTCGCCTGCTGGACGCCGCCACGCCCCCGAGGGCTTAATGCCACGCCCCCGAGGGCTTAAAGCCACGCCCCCCGACGGCTTAAAGCCACGCCCCCGAGGGCTTAAAGCCACGTGGCGTTCAATGAACTCTGACTTTGATGGAAACACGAGTCTCACTACGAGACGGCGTTCAGCGAGCGCCACTGTTCAACCCGCGGAGACGTTACTTACCAGAACGATTTGTGCATCAAGCAAAAGATGAACTGGACGTGTGTCACCTGGACGTGTTGCATTGTGGGTAATGTAGGATCTGAAAGTGATCCAGACAAAGTGATGGACGCTCTGGTCTCGTCTGCTCTGATTTGTTTTGAATAAAATCTGTTTGTTGTGAGTCCTTTGAACTTTGTGGAAGATTCAGAACCCAACGTGTGACGTCGTCACGGTAACGCTGAAGACACGGAGACCTGAGCCGGAACTAAACGTAAGCTTTGAAACAGACGGATGACCTCACCTAAACATAAACAAAGTCTTCAGACAGGATCAAGAGTTCAAGAGAAGAAGCTCAACGATCCGCCACGGTCACCTGGAGACGAGCTTTACTCTGAAAAGTTAGTTTGAAAAGTCAAAAGTTTTGTATGTTAATGAGTTGAAACACAGAGGTGGTGATAATTTAAATGCTTCATAAACGAGACAAACGCTGTGATTATTTACTGAAATTAAACCAATAAAGTGGTTTAGAAACGTCATCCTCACTAAACGTTGACATCAGCTCATTAGACCCGGATCATTAGACAGAATAATTAATTATTTTATTATTTCACGAAAAAACAAGTTAAAAGTGCATATAAATGAGTTCTTATTAGCCTTAAATTTCTAATGTTATAAATAAATGCTGTTAAGACAAATTACGAGTTTAACCGTTTCATGGCAAACTAACTGTAACTTTTCATGGCTGCTGAAAAAAGCTATTAATTTTTTTAATTAAAATAAAATAAAAAAAGTATATTCAATTAAATTTCTACCTGATGGGGTCTGGAACAAAATCTTAAGAATGTGTCTCCCGTGTGGACCGCTGTGGTACTGCAGCTTCCTGGATTGATTGATTGGTTGATTGACTCTCAGGTGCTTCAGGAGACACATGAGGCAGTGATTGGGTGCAGGTTGATATAAATGCTACCTGTCTGCTGCACACCCTCACAGAGCAGCTTCAGGGCAGTTGGGTCACTAGTGCTGTGGACAGGCTGCTTGCATTAGAACACAGAAATGGCTTGTGGAGTTCATTTGGGGTACGTTTCTTTTGCAGCTATTTTCAGTTGTTTTTAACTGTTCTATTTGTGACTGGGTTTCTTCATTTGTCTGCAGGATCTTGCTGATTTGTTTAGTTCAAGCAGAGCATGTGCGTTGTTTGTGGGCTACACAAGGTGAGCAACACACTCGTGTCACTGGTATCGGTGTGATTTTACTAGCTGTAGATCTAAACTCTTTTCTCTTGCAGCTCGGGGACAAAACGGCAACACGCATGTTGGCTTCTCTGGGCAGAGGGGTGGACTTGGTGGCAGCTATCCCCAGAATCAACTCAGACATGCCTCTGGTTCTCCTGGCTCAGCCCAGAGCAGTAGCTTCAACACAGTCCCTGAAGTTAGTGGTGGTTATAGCCAGAGATTTCCCAGTAGCCGCTCCACACAAACTGTTTCACAGCCGGCTAAAAGTGTCTTTGCTTCAGGCAAGTTGGTGCAGAGCAGCTCTGAGTCAAAGCCCAACTGGCAACCGACCAGGTGGAGTCAGGGAACTGTTCAAAAGATGCCCAAGAAGAAGCCGTTTGCCTTTTCTGGTTCTATCGCTGGTGGCAGTTCTCTCAGCAAGTACGATAAGACTCCGATTAGCGAGAAGAGAACTCGGCCAGTTCAGCAGGGAACACCAAGTAGGAGCAGCTATCGGTCCAGCAGTCCTGCTTCTCTTCAGAGTCCCAGAGGAAGCTTCAAGTCTTCAGCTGTTCCTGAAACACCAGCCTCCTCTGGGAGGAAAGGTTATTCTACGTCTACGAAGTCTTCCAGCCAGTCCAGAGCAGGTGCTGCTGCGTCACGAAGAATCCCTGTTCGGACCAAGACCTCAGCCAGTGTCGCTGCTAGGAGAGTGTCTTCACGTCACAACCAAACTGAGAAATAAGCCCAGCCCGACTCGGGCTGTGAACCCAAGCCAGCTGGTTCCTGTGAGTGTGAGTAACCTCCCTTCCTCCTGGACCAGCAGTACGGGGCCCTCGGGTCAGGGGTTCGCTCCGTCCAGAACCTACAACATCCCTCAGAGCTTTGGTGGCTTCGCTATCAGACGGCTGAAAGAACCTGCTGACCAGAAGGAAGTGAGTGTTGGGAAGCCACAGCAGGTCTACAGGGCCCAGCAGGCCCCTGCTGCTGTGAAGCCCGCCCACGTGGCCCCCCAGAGGCCCCTTGCCCCTCTGCATCAGGTCTACATGGCCCCCCAGAGGCCCCTTGCTCCTCCTCTGCATCAGGTCTATGCTGCCCCCCAGAGGCCCCTTGCCCCTCTCCATCAGGCCTATGTGGCCCCTCAGCGGCCCTCTGCATCATTCAAGCCACAGGTCCTGAGTGTCCGTCCGGAGGCCAGTTGGAAGAGGTTCGGGCCCCCTGGGGGACGGTAGCAGGTGAGTGCTTCATTACATCTTGCTGTTCTATAACCTTGAATATGGTTTCTAACTTTGTTCTGTCTTCTTCCCAATAGGTGCAGCAGGAGTTCTGGGATGAATGTCTGGTGTTTTTGAATAAAGAAATATTTATTTGCCATCTTTGTCTTGCTTCTCTTCCATGTGTGATGCATTTAGAAAGAAATGGAAAATGTTTATAGGGAGAAAACTTACTAAAATGTCTTAACCCTCCTGTTATGTTGCGGGTCAAATTGACCGGTTTGAAAATCTAGGAAAAATACTTCTAAGTACTCTTTCTGTATAAAACTTCTTCTGCTTACCTTATTTAGTGTAATCAACGTAAAAAAAAAAAAATGTATTTGCAACCCCCCCCTGCAGGTTTATATAACAGATGATGTTCCCGGGTCAATTTGACCCGGCTGTGAAAGTGAAGGTTTAAAGTCATCAAGAGTCACGTTTAGACTATTTCTTTCTTTGGAAATGTAGGACAGTCGTTCTTACTCCCTCCCACCAAGTTTCAACACACTCGCACCAACACACACACACACACACATCAGCACACACACCCCGTTCACAACCCCATATATAAAGTTGTACACGTTTCAAACTTCAAACAAAAGAATCAGGTGGTTGTTATGGAAACCATCTCTATCCTGCTGTGTGCCCATCACCCGACAGAAGCACACTTTACAGAACAAACAATGTTTATCATCTTCTAACTTTCCCCCTAAATACACCTTTATTGTAAGTCGCTTTGGATAAAAGCGTCAGCGAAATGACATGTAATATGGGACACTAATGTGAGGGTTTCTTTATTGTCACAACTAATAAATATGTAGTATAGTACTTCTAATATACTGTGTCTGACGGAGAGACACACACACTGTCTCATCCCAATCTCAGACCCACACATTCTCTTTCTAATGACCCCACCTGTGCGAGAAATACAGATACTATTTTGACGGGAACCTTTATTTTTCTATGCGGGAAAACTCCACGCACGCCTTAGTAGGGGAGGGGCCAAACATACAAAATGGTTGCTGAGAAGACCTACAACATTACACTGCAGATACATACGACTGCACCAAGAGGATGACTGTGTGCTGGCCTTTGGTCATCTTTTATCATATATTTTATGCATCTTAACACTAAAAATAAACATAACTAACATTTACTTTCAATACAAATCCTTTATGACTCATTTGGCTTGATTTTTAGTGGGCGGGTCATTATGACCCTGAACAGCACAGGTGTCTCATCTCTATTTATCTACATCACCCCATGAGAAGAAAAAAAAATTCAGGAGAAAATACATGTTATGGTAGACTAATGCAATTTAGATTTAGATTCTTTCAATGTTCCTAAAAAATAGTTTGAACATGTATTTTTCATTAAAACGAGTGAGTGCTCCTGATTGAACTCTGATCTATGGAGGGGTGAATAACTCAATTCCACTAAAAACTGATTTAATTGTTAGTAATGTTGTTGGTGAGGAGGTACAAACTATAGTTTTTAGAATTTTTTGGTTTCTGGCCACTTTTGGATGATTCAACATTAACCGGGTCAAATTGACCCGGGAACATCACGGCTGTATGTAAGAAACGAACATAACAGGAGGGTTAAATACTTTATATCTGGCTCTTTAGGAAAGGTGGTGGGGCTTTCTGTAAATCTGTGCCCACGTCCCGTTGCATAATCTGCCCATGAGGACATTTTTACAGACGAGGGATTCTTTTCTGTCTTTCCCAATATTGAGGTGGGTTACCTTGTACTATGGTCACCGTGCATTTGGCGAGCCAGCCAGGAGGTGCTGACTCACCAAATGGTAGTGGCTTAAGTTCTTCATGACCGATGCTGACTAATCTACTTGTGATTCCTAGAGTCTTAAAAAGTAGGATCGGAGCCTTCAGGTATCAATCTCTTTTATTCAACCAGCTTCCACCTTCGTCTGGGAGGCAGTCACCTCATGTAGACTGAAGACTTTCCTAAGTCTTATAGTTGGGGCTGAATCGGGTTCACTTGGTCAAGCCCCTTATGCTGCTATAGGCTTATAGCTGATGGGGGACGTTTAGGATACACCGAGTATCCATCTCCTCTTCTCTCTGCTTATGGCTGAATTTGCATCTCTATTGCACATTAACTCTGCTTTCTCCCCGGAGTCCTTGTGACTTCATGTCTCATAGGGTCCATTGGCCCTGGCTGGGTCTGATGCCCCGCCCACTCTCTGCCTGGATCATAGAGGTCTGGATCGTGGTCCATGCCTACCACCAACTATTCATACACTCTGTCATATTCATTGACTGTGTTTTCACTAATGATTCCTCCTGGTCACATGACATCTATTGTTCTGTCCATCCTGGAGAGGGATCCTCCTCTGTTGCTCTCCTGAAGGTTTCTTCCATTTTTCCCCCATGAAGGGTTATTTGGGAGTTGTTCCTGATCCGATGTGAGGTCAAATGTCAAAGCTCAGGAACATCTGTGTACAAATTGTAAAGCACTCTGAGGCAAATTTGTGAGAGTGGTCTATACAAAATAAACTGAATTGAATTGGGAGTTTTTCCAAAAAAAAATTTAGAAAAACACACCTTTAGTCTTCTTGACATTTAGACTCAGACATGATTCATTCAGCCAGTGTGTGATCCTTTCTGATGAAAGTGTTAGCTTTTCAGCTGCTATCTCAGCAGTTTTGGTGTGTGTACACAACAGTGTCATCTGCATACATTTGCAGTTCTACATCTTCACATTGTTGAGGGAGATCATTGATATACAAGCTAAACACTAAGGGACCCAACACTGACCCTTGTTGAAAAAACAATCAGTGTTGAAAACATCTTATTTTCCTACGGAACTCAATATGAAAAGTTAAGCACTTTTCTAAAGAAGAAGACAGGTATCATTTGTTCTGTAACCTGCACCCAATCACTGCCTAATGTGTCTGCCGTGTGGACCGCTGTGGTGCTGCAGCTTCCTGGATTGATTGATTGGTTGATTGATTGATTGATTGGTTGATTGATTGATTGGTTGATTGACTCTCAGGTGCTTCAGGACACACATGAGGCAGTGATTGGGTGCAGGTTGATATAAATGCTACCTGTCTGCTGCACACCCTCACAGAGCAGCTTCAGGGCAGTTGGGTCACTAGTGCTGTGGACAGGCTGCTTGCATTAGAACACAGACATGGCTTGTGGAGTTCATTTGGGGTACGTTTCTTTTGCTGTGCCTTTCAGTGTTTTTAACTCTGTTCTATTTGTGACTGGGTTTCTTCATTTGTCTGCAGGATCTTGCTGATTTGTTTAGTTCAAGCAGAGCATGTGCGTAGTTTGTGGGCTACACAAGGTGAGCAACACACTCGTGTCACTGGTATCGGTGTGATTTTACTAGCTGTAGATTTAAACTCTTTTCTCTTGCAGCTCGGGGGCAAAACGGCAACACGCATGTTGGCTTCTCTGGGCAGAGGGGTGGACTTGTTGGCAGCTATCCCCAGAATCAACTCAGACATGCCTCTGGTTCTCCTGGCTCAGCCCAGAGCAGTAGCTTCAACACAGTCCCTGAAGTTAGTGGTGGTTATAGCCAGAGATTTCCCAGTAGCCGCTCCACACAAACTGTTTCACAGCCGGCTAAAAGTGTCTTTGCTTCAGGAAAGTTTGTGCAGAGCAGCTCTGAGTCAAAGCCCAACTGGCAACCGACCAGGTGGAGTCAGGGAACTGTTCAAAAGATGCCCAAGAAGAAGCCGTTTGCCTTTTCTGGTTCTATCACTGGTGGCAGTTCTCTCAGCAAGTACGATAAAACTCCGATTGGCGAGAAGAGAACTCGGTCTGTTCAGCAGGGAACACCAAGTAGGAGCAGCTATCGGTCCAGCAGTCCTGCTTCTCTTCAGAGTCCCAGAGGAAGCTTCAAGTCTTCAGCTGTTCCTGAAACGCCAGCCTCCTCTGGGAGGAAAGGTTCTTCTACGTCTACGAAGTCTTCCAGCCAGTCCAGAGCAGGTGCTGCTGCGTCACGAAGAATCCCTGTTCGGACCAAGACCTCAGCCAGTGTCGCTGCTAGCAGAGTGTCTTCACGTCATAGAACCAAACTGAGAAATAAGCCCAGCCCGACTCGGGCTGTGAACCCAAGCCAGCTGGTTCCTGTGAGTGTGAGTAACCTCCCTTCCTCCTGGACCAGCAGTACGGGGCCCTCGGGTCAAGGGTTCGCTCCGTCCAGAACCTACAACATCCCTCAGAGCTTTGGTGGCTTCGCCATCAGACGGCTGAAAGAACCTGCTGACCAGAAGGAAGTGAGTGTTGGGAAGCCACAGCAGGTCTACGGGGCCCAGCAGGCCCCTGCTGCTCTGAAGCCCGCCTACGTGGCCCCCCAGAGGCCCCTTGTTCCTCTGCGCCGGGCCTACGTGGCCCCCCAGAGGCCCCTTGCTCCTCCTCTGCGTCAGGTCTACGCTGCCCCCCAGAGGCCCCTTGCTCCAATGCATCAGGTCTACTTGGCCCCTCAGAGGCCCCTTTCTCCTCCTCCTCTGCATCAGGTCTACGTGGCCCCCCAGAGGCCTCTTGCTTCTCCTCTGCGTCAGGTCTATGCTGCCCCCCAGAGGCCTCTTGCTCCTCCTCTGCATCAGGTCTACGCTGCCCCCACAGAGGCCCCTTGCCCCTCTGCATCAGGCCTATGTGGCCCCTCAGCGGCCCTCTGCAGCATTCAAGCCACAGGTCCTGAGTGTCCGTCCGGAGGCCAGTTGGAAGAGGATGAGGCCCCCTGGGGGACGGTAGCAGGTGAGTGCTTCATTACATTGCCGTTCTACAAACTTAAATTTAGTTTAAAACTTTTTTTCCCTATAGGTGCAGCTGGACTCCTGGGATGAATGTCAAGTGTTTTTTAATTAAAAGATATTTACCCTTACAGCTTGTACGTCTTTATTTTGCTGTGTGGTGCTAGTAAATGCCTAGTAGTCTACATGATACTGATTGTTAAGATGTATTATAAAAAAGATATGGAAAATCTTAAGTGACTAACTGCAAAATGGTTTTAACACTCCACATCTGGCTCTGAAGAAAAGGTGGTGGGGCCTGTTGACTAATATTTTGCCTGTGTTGGCAAACTTGTACCGATAAGATTTTTTTCTGTCCCCATATTGTGTTGGGTTGAATTGTACTGTTGATTACTACTCTGCTCAAAGGCTGTATCCTAAACACCTTTTCGGAATTTGATTTTGCATTATTTTAATGTACACCGAATAACATACATGTTCGGTGTCGAGGGAATTCACAGGTTTAATTTAGCATTTTTAAGGTGTTATTACTGTAACCATAGCAACACCAAACCAATAGTTCAGTCATCAGTCTCCGTCTTATTGCAGACTTTGCTAAAGAGTGTTCAGACTTGTTTGCTCATATTTACAAGGTGAAAAACGACATGTTCATTTGTTTTGATCAATTATGCCACAGTCCAATAATATCACATTACCATTTACACTCGTGGGGTTCAATAAATGATTTCTGAGTGTCTTCATCTCACGGTTGCAGGTTGTCCTGTGAGGTAATCCATCAGACGTTCTTTCCTCCTCACAGACCAAGTCACCAATGCAGAAACTTTAGAAACCGTCTTCCTGCTCCCCTTTTTCTTCGACTCGTCTTGCATCGGTCAGTCTGAGAGCAAAGGCCGCCTGGCTCAGGCCTGGCTCCCGTGGACCCTCCTGGCTGGCTCGCCAATTGTAGTGGCTGGAATGTATTCTTCTGGATCGGTGCTGACTCATCTCTTAACCTGGTGCTGTATGAATCTTGGAGTGGAAGAGTTTCTCTGTTAATCTGGAAGGAACGAAGTTTCTGACTCAAAATTGCCTTCATCTGTTTTATTCCTTGCAAGGAGGAAAAGTCCGTCACAGCTTTCAGGGAACTCTGACTCAAGATTTAACGACCAACAGTCACAGCCTTCTTTATATAGATTTAGGTTACACCTCCCAGTCAAACAAACAATTGTTAATTCTAAATTATATGATGAAGAAGACCTACCTCCTGGAAGGTCAGCTCCTTATCTTGATCAGGCTCCCGAAAATGTGTATGTACTGCCCCTAACACTCTCTGGTTCCATAACCCCCCTTTGTGAAAAGCCATTAGTTTTATGAAGGCAGGCTGGTCTACTCCCTATGTTCCCGCTACCCAAAATCACAACCCACAATAAATTACTGATCACCTAAGATATACTTTCACATAATGACATTACTATATTTTACCATTACAACCAGTGGCGGTTCGTCCATAGGGGGCGCTAGTGCGCCACCCCTCTTAAAATTTGGAGATGAAAAAAAAAAATCCTGTCAAAAAACATATGCCAAATCATTTAAATAGTAAATATACCGTGTTGACGTGCTAAATGTGTGTGGGAGACCGTCAGCCCCTGTCAACAACCACTTAAGTTAATGTGAAAAAATATAATATATTGCCATTATCACGGAGAGAAGCCCCTCCCCTTTTTCGAGGCGCTGGTCTAACGTGTGTGTGCGGCATCGATACAACATTTCAGTCGTTTTGGCAATGACCGGCTTCACATTGGCGCATGAAACCGGGAATCTTGGGGCGCACAAATGTGCGCACGCGATTGGATTATTCGGCAGATCAGAGACCCGTATGTTCCCTCAGCCCATAGAGCAGTGTTGCCAGGTCCGCGGTTTTCCTGCGGAATCGGGCCACTTTTGAAGTGTTCTGGTTGAATTTTTGTCCTTGGTTGGTAGACCTATTTTGCATGCAAATTACATGAATATCTTTAAATAAAATCCATATTTTAAATGAAATAATTTATTCATACCCAAATCCTACCAAACTGACTCCAGATCAGCACGTACACATTTTATTTATGATAATATACTGTATCTAATTACACAAGGCCATTTTAGGACCTAGGTGAAATAACTTGAGGGAAAACTGCTTTTAATGCTGGCAAACTAAACATATGGTGTTACTTTGTAGATATTACAATACATTTGGCAATGATAGCAATGCTGTTGGACTTTAAAAGCAGTGTATATGGTTTGGCACGGGCATATTTTGAGTTCTGATATTGGGCTGGTTTTATCTCAGACCTGGCAACCCTGCCAGGGAGCTCCACCTCCACGCAGGTACGCGAGCAACATAGCTAGCAGAAGCTTGTTGTTAGCATGGCGTCGGTGACTGAAAACTCTGTGGTATCTCTACGCGAAAGACCTTTCAATCGACGGTCAGATATTGACAAGAGGCTGAAAGAGTTGGTACCCGAACATCCGGAATTAAAAATTCAGCAGCAAATCGCTGACCGCGGGAGGACGTACACCCGGAGATTCTCCTCTAGCCGATATGCTAACCGGAGCTGGTTAGCTGAATGCTCCATGAGTAATTCGTTTTTTGTCCCCCCTGTCTGTTGTTCCAAAGTCCTGGGACTGAAACTCTCTGGACTACAACGGGGTGAGGGATCTACAGAGCTTCAGACAAGTGTAAAGCACGAATCTTGCCGCAGTTATCTAGCTAAGAGCATGGAGCTAACTCGCTAACAGCTGTTAGCGAGTTAGCTTCATGCAGAGCAGTAGGAGACCGAACTGGCATCGAAACACAACGAAGAAGTTCTGAAAAACAGACACATTCCCTCAAGAATAATGAAACAGGCTGGTTACAGACATGATTGACTTTAACCAGAGAGTTATTGATAAGTTTGACCACTTTAAAGAGAGGAGCTACTTGTCTTTACAGTAGTGGGTCTACTCTGTCCCCCAATGTAACATGTGATCTCTTTCTGACTATTCTGCTCTGAACCTCTTTCATGTGAGGGTGAAACTCTTTTATTTTGCAAACCTCTGAAACCCAACCCCATGTTCCTTAAAGCTGCTCTGAACCTCTCATGCCCAAAGTTACAGTGTGTTGATAGTTGTTATTGGACGTGTTGAGCACGATATGTTCTTTAAATAAAGCTTTGTTTTTTACAATATTCTACTCAAAACCTCTTTTCTTCTCATTGTTGAGTGCTATTTAAACTGCGCCCCCCCCCAAAAAAATGTCACCAGCCGCCACTGATCACAACCTGTATCCATCTCCTATCTGACTGCTCGGTCAGACGCCTCAGGATACTCGGGTACGTGACCTTAGAAATCAAACACCCACAGGAAACAGTTTGAATCAGAGTTCATTTCACTCAGATTTATTTGTAACAAATTTCAAATAAATTGAGTTGGGTCTGTTATTAAAGACAACCTCCTTCCTCGTCTCTCATTCCAAACCTGGGAAGCATAAGATTGACATATTATTCATAACATCACACTCAATGCATGTGCAGCCTCTGTACATCTCTCGTTACATATTTCTCGTCACTTAGTTTACCCCCGTACACAAGTTAAAGCGGTTGCTTTAAGGAATGTGGCTGTTCTCGCTGACATCTCCCTCCTGGTCATTCTCTTATTGTGTCTGAGCCTCCCAGACCTTGGTCTACAGTCTTTCTACCGGTTATACTGGACCAGCACAACGTCACTGTGTCTGTCTACGTCTGGCATTCTTGTAACTCACGTCTGGGAGATGGATGTGTGTGTGCTCCAAGTCATCTTTGGAGTTGTAATTTAAGCCTAAAATAAAACTTTTCAAGGCTGTTGATAAACAATTTTAATTTTTTTATGTTTGACATGAATTCAATAAAATTTCATTCTGATGGGTTCTCGAGAAAAAGTCTTAAAAATGTGTCCAGTGTGGACCGCTGTGGTGCTGCAGCTTCCTGGATTGATTGGTTGATTGGTTGATTGACTCTCAGGTGCTTCAGGACACACATGAAGCAGTGATTGGGTGCAGGTTGATATAAATGCTACCTGTCTGCTGCACACCCTCACAGAGCAGCTTCAGGGCAGTTGGGTCACTAGTGCTGTGGACAGGCTGCTTGCATTAGAACACAGACATGGCTTGTGGAGTTCATTTGGGGTACGTTTCTTTTGCTGCGCCTTTCAGTGTTTTTAACTCTGTTCTATTTGTGACTGGGTTTCTTCATTTGTCTGCAGGATCTTGCTGATTTGTTTAGTTCAAGCAGAGCATGTGCGTTGTTTGTGGGCTACACAAGGTGAGCAACACACTCGTGTCACTGGTATCGGTGTGATTTTACTAGCTGTAGATCTAAACTCTTTTCTCTTGCAGCTCGGGGACAAAATGGCAACACGCATGTTGGCTTCTCTGGGCAGAGGGGTGGACTTGGTGGCAGCTATCCCCAGAATCAACTCAGACATGCCTCTGGTTCTCCTGGCTCAGCCCAGAGCAGTAGCTTCAACACAGTCCCTGTAGTTAGTGGTGGTTATAGCCAGAGATTTCCCAGTAGCCGCTCCACACAAACTGTTTCACAGCCGGCTAAAAGTGTCTTTGCTTCAGGCAAGTTGGTGCAGAGCAGCTCTGAGTCAAAGCCCAACTGGCAACCGACCAGGTGGAGTCAGGGAACTGTTCAAAAGATGCCCAAGAAGAAGCTGTTTGCCTTTTCTGGTTCTATCGCTGGTGGCAGTTCTCTCAGCAAGTACGATAAAACTCCGATTGGCGAGAAGAGAACTCGGCCAGTTCAGCAGGGAACACCAAGTAGGAGCAGCTATCGGTCCAGCAGTCCTGCTTCTCTTCAGAGTCCCAGAGGAAGCTTCAAGTCTTCAGCTGTTCCTGAAACACCAGCCTCCTCTGGGAGGAAAGGTTCTTCTACGTCTACGAAGTCTTCCAGCCAGTCCAGAGCAGGTGCTGCTGCGTCACGAAGAATCCCTGTTCGGACCAAGACCTCAGCCAGTGTCGCTGCTAGGAGAGTGTCTTCACGTCGTAGATCCAAACTGAGAAATAAGCCCAGCCCGACTCGGGCTGTGAACCCAAGCCGGCTGGTTCCTGTGAGTGTGAGTAACCTCCCTTCCTCCTGGATCAGCAGTACGGGGCCCTCGGGTCAGGGGTTCGCTCCGTCCAGAACCTACAACATCCCTCAGAGCTTTGGTGGCTTCGCCATCAGACGGCTGAAAGAACCTGCTGACCAGAAGGAAGTGAGTGTTGGGAAGCCACAGCAGGTCTACGGGGCCCAGCAGGCCCCTGCTGCTGTGAAGCCCGCCCACGTGGCCCCCCAGAGGCCCCTTGCTCCTCTGCATCAGGTCTACTTGGCCCCCCAGAGGCCTCTTGCTCCTCCTCTGCATCAGGTCTACTTGGCCCCCCAGAGGCCCCTTGCTCCTCCTCTGCATCAGGTCTACACGGCCCCCCAGAGGCCCCTTGCTCCTCCTCTGCATCAGGTCTACGCTGGCCCCCAGAGGCCCCTTGCTCCTCCTCTGCATCAGGTCTACACGGCCCCCCAGAGGCCCCTTGCTCCTCCTCTGCATCAGGCCTATGTGGCCCCTCAGCGGCCCTCTGCATCATTCAAGCCACAGGTCCTGAGTGTCCGTCCGGAGGCCAGTTGGAAGAGGTTGGGGCCCCCTGGGGGACGGTAGCAGGTGAGTGCTTCATTACATCTTTCTGTTCTATAACCTTGAATATGGTTTCTAACTTTGTTCTGTCTTCTTCCCAATAGGTGCAGCAGGAGTTCTGGGATGAATGTCTAGTTTTTGAATAAAGAAATATTTATTTGCCATCTTTGTCTTGCTTCTCTTCCATGTGTGATGCATTTAGAAAGAAATGGAAAATGTTTATACTGAGAAAATTTACTAAAATGGCTTAACCCTCCTGTTATGTTGCGGGTCAAATTGACCCGTTTGAAAATCTAGGAAAAATACTTCTAAGTACTCTTTCTGTATAAAACTTCTTCCGCTTACCTTATTTAGTGTAATCAACGGCAAAAAAAATATCATGTATTTGCAACCCCCCCCGCAGGTTTATATAACAGATGATGTTCCCGGGTCAATTTGACCCGGCTGTGAAAGTGAAGGTTTAAAGTCATCAAGAGTCACATTTAGACTATTTCTTTCTTTGTAAATGTAGGACAGTCGTTCTTACTCCCTCCCACCAAGTTTCAACACACACTCGCACACACACACACACACACACATCAGCACACACACCCCGTTCACAACCCCATATATAAAGTTGTACACGTTTCAAACTTCAAACAAAAGAATCAGGTGGTTGTTATGGAAACCATCTCTATCCTGCTGTGTGCCCATCACCCGACATGAGAAGCACACTTTACAGAACAAACAATGTTTATCATCTAACTTTCCCCCTAAATACACCCTTATTGTAAGTCGCTTTGGATAAAAGCGTCAGCTAAATGACATGTAATATGGGACACTAATGTGAGGGTTTCTTTCATGTCTCAACTAATAAATATGTAGTATAGTACTTCTAATATACTGTCTGACTGGGAGAGACACACCCAGTCTCATCCCAATCTCAGACCCACACATTCTCTTTCTAACGACCCCACCTGTGCAAGAAATACAGATAATATTTTGACGGGAACCTTTATTTATCTATGCGGGAAAACTCCACGCACGCCTTAGCAGGGGAGGGGCCAAACATACAAAATGGTTGCTGAGAAGACCTACAACATTACACTCTGCAGATACATACGACTGCACCAAGAGGATGACTGTGTGCTGGCCTTTGGTCATCTTTTATCATATATTTTATGCATCTTAACACTAAAAATAAACATAACTAACGTTTACTTTCAATACAAATCCTTTATGACTCATTTGGCTTGATTTTTAGTGGGCGGGTCATTATGACCCTGAACAGCACAGGTGTCTCATCTCTATTTATCTACATCACCCCATGAGAAGAAAAAAAAATTACAAAATGCAAATAAAATTCAGGAGAAAATACATGTTATGGTAGACTAATGCAATTTAGATTTAGATTCTTTCAATGTTCCTAAAAAATAGTTTGAACATGTATTTTTCATTAAAACGAGTGAGTGCTCCTGATTGAACTCTGATCTATGGAGGGGTGAATAACTCAATTCCACTAAAAACTGATTTAATTGTTAGTAATGTTGTTGGTGATGAGGTACAAACTATAGTTTTTAGAATTTTTTGGTTTCTGGCCACTTTTGGATGATTCAACATTAACCGGGTCAAATTGACCCGGGAACATCACGGCTGTATGTAAGAAACGAACATAACAGGAGGGTTAAATACTTTATATCTGGCTCAGTAGGTGAGGTGGTGGGGCTTTCTGTAAATCTGTGCCCACGTCCCGTTGCATAATCTGCCCATGAGGACATTTTTACAGACGAGGGATTCTTTTCTGTCTTTCCCAATATTGAGGTGGGTTACCTTGTACTATGGTCACCGTGCATTTGGCGAGCCAGCCAGGAGGGGCTGACTCACCAAATGGTAGTGGCTTAAGTTCTTCATGACCGATGCTGACTAATCTACTTGTGGTTCCTAGAGTCTTAAAAAGTAGGATCGGAGCCTTCAGGTATCAAGCTCTTTTATTCAACCAGCTTCCACCTTCGTCTGGGAGGCAGTCACCTCATGTAGACTGAAGACTTTCCTAAGTCTTATAGTTGGGGCTGAATCGTGTTCACTTGGTCAAGCCCCTTATGCTGCTATAGGCTTATAGCTGATGGGGGACGTTTAGGATACACCGAGTATCCATCTCCTCTTCTCTCTCCTTATGGCTGAATTTGCATCTCTATTGCACATTAACTCTGCTTTCTCCCCGGAGTCCTTGTGACTTCATGTCTCATAGGGTCCATTGGCCCTGCCTGGGTCTGATGCCCCGCCCACTCTCTGCCTGGATCATAGAGGTCTGGATCGTGGTCCATGCCTACCACCAACTATTCATACACTGTCATATTCATTGAATGTGTTTTCACTTTTATGATTCCTCCTGGTCACATGACATCTATTGTTCTGTCCATCCTGGAGAGGGATCCTCCTCTGTTGCTCTCCTGAAGGTTTCTTCCATTTTTCCCCCATGAAGGGTTATTTGGGAGTTGTTCCTGATCCGATGTGAGGTCAAATGTCAAAGCTCAGGAACATCTGTGTACAAATTGTAAAGCACTCTGAGGCAAATTTGTGAGAGTGGTCTATACAAAATAAACTGAATTGAATTGGGAGTTTTTCAATTTTTTTTGTTTAGAAAAACACACCTTTATTCTTCTTGACATTTAGACTCAGACATGATTCATTCAGCCAGTGTGTGATCCTTTCTGATGAAAGTGTTAGCTTTTCAGCTGCTATCTCAGCAGTTTTGGTGTGTGTAGACAAGTGTCATCTGCATACATTTGCAGTTCTACATCTTCACATTGTTGAGGGAGATCATTGATATACAAGCTAAACACTAAGGGACCCAACACTGACCCTTGTTGAAAAAACAATTAGTGTTGAAACATCTTATTTTCCAACGGAACTCAATATGAAAATTGAAGCACTTTTCTAAAGAAGAAGACAGGTATCTTTTTTTTGTAACCTGCACCCAATCACTGCCTAATGTGTCTGCCGTGTGGACCGCTGTGGTGCTGCAGCTTCCTGGATTGGTTGATTGATTGGTTGATTGATTGATTGATTGGTTGATTGACTCTCAGGTGCTTCAGGACACACATGAAGCAGTGATTGGGTGCAGGTTGATATAAATGCTACCTGTCTGCTGCACACCCTCACAGAGCAGCTTCAGGGCAGTTGGGTCACTAGTGCTGTGGACAGGCTGCTTGCATTAGAACACAGAAATGGCTTGTGGAGTTCATTTGGGGTACGTTTCTTTTGCAGCTATTTTCAGTGTTTTTAATTCTGTTCTATTTCTGACGGTTTCTTCATTTGTCTGCAGGATCTTCCTGATTTGTTTAGTTCAAGCAGAGCATGTGCGTTGTTTGTGGGCTACACAAGGTGAGCAACACACTCGTGTCACTGGTATCGGTGAGATTTTACGAGCCGTAGATTTAAACTCTTTTCTCTTGCAGCTCGGGGACAAAACGGCAACACGCATGTTGGCTTCTCTGGGCAGAGGGGTGGACTTGGTGGCAGCTATCCCCAGAATCAACTCAGACATGCCTCTGGTTCTCCTGGCTCAGCCCAGAGCAGTAGCTTCAACACAGTCCCTGAAGTTAGTGGTGGTTATAGCCAGAGATTTCCCAGTAGCCGCTCCACACAAACTGTTTCACAGCCGGCTAAAAGTGTCTTTGCTTCAGGCAAGTTGGTGCAGAGCAGCTCTGAGTCAAAGCCCAACTGGCAACCGACCAGGTGGAGTCAGGGAACTGTTCAAAAGATGCCCAAGAAGAAGCCGTTTGCCTTTTCTGGTTCTATCGCTGGTGGCAGTTCTCTCAGCAAGTACGATAAGACTCCGATTAGCGAGAAGAGAACTCGGCCAGTTCAGCAGGGAACACCAAGTAGGAGCAGCTATCGGTCCAGCAGTCCTGCTTCTCTTCAGAGTCCCAGAGGAAGCTTCAAGTCTTCAGCTGTTCCTGAAACACCAGCCTCCTCTGGGAGGAAAGGTTCTTCTACGTCTACGAAGTCTTCCAGCCAGTCCAGAGCAGGTGCTGCGTCACGAAGAATCCCTGTTCGGACCAAGACCTCAGCCAGTGTCGCTGCTAGGAGAGTGTCTTCACGTCGTAGAACCAAACTGAGAAATAAGCCCAGCCCGACTCGGGCTGTGAACCCAAGCCAGCTGGTTCCTGTGAGTGTGAGTAACCTCCCTTCCTCCTGGACCAGCAGTACGGGGCCCTCGGGTCAGGGGTTCGCTCCGTCCAGAACCTACAACATCCCTCAGAGCTTTGGTGGCTTCGCTATCAGACGGCTGAAAGAACCTGCTGACCAGAAGGAAGTGAGTGTTGGGAAGCCACAGCAGGTCTACGGGGCCCAGCAGGCCCCTGCTGCTGTGAAGCCCGCCCACGTGGCCCCCCAGAGGCCCCTTGCTCCTCCTCTGCATCAGGTCTACGTGGCCCCCCAGAGGCCCCTTGCTCCTCCTCTGCATCAGGTCTACGCTGCCCCCCAGAGGCCCCTTGCTCCTCTGCATCAGGCCTATGTGGCCCCTCAGCGGCCCTCTGCATCCTTCAAGCCACAGGTCCTGAGTGTCCGTCCGGAGGCCAGTTGGAAGAGGTTCGGGCCCCCTGGGGGACGGTAGCAGGTGAGTGCTTCATTACATCTTTCTGTTCTATAACCTTGAATATGGTTTCTAACTTTGTTCTGTCTTCTTCCCAATAGGTGCAGCAGGAGTTCTGGGATGAATGTCTGGTGTTTTTGATTAATAAAAAAATAATGTACATCTTTGTCTTGCTTCTCTTCACTGTGGTGCTAGTAAATGTCCAGCATGTCAGCATAATGCTGAATTGTTGGTAAAAAGATGCATTCTGTAAAACCCTAATAAGATTAAAAGAAATTGAAAATGGCTTAAATACTTTATATCTGGCTCAGTAGGAAAGGTGGGGTGGCTTTCTGTAAGTCTGTGCCCACGTACCGTTGCATAATCTGTCCGTGAGGCCATTTGTACAGATGAGGAATTCTTTTCTGCCTTTCCCAATATTGAGGTGGGTTACCTTGTATGGCCACAGAACAATTGTCGAGCTAGCCCCTCCTGGCTGGCTCGCCAAATGTAGTGGCCTGAGTTCTTGAAAAGCCGTTAGGGCTGAATCCGTTTTACCTGGTCCAGCCCCTAGAGATGCTGCTGGGGGATGTTTAGGATACACTGAGAACGTCCGTTATCTTTCTCCTTATGGATGACATTGCATCCCTCCATTGCACATTAACTCTGCTTTCTCCCCGGAGTCCATTGACCCTGGCTGGGTCTGATGCCTTGGCCCTGTTGACTCTGCCCACTCCTCCTCTCCATCTGTCTGATGGATCATGGAGGTCTCTATCGTGGTCCATGCCTACTACCAACTATTCATACACTTTGTCATATTCATTGAATGTGTTAACTCTAATGATTCCTTCAGGACATCTATTGTTCTGTCCATCCTGGAGAGGGATCCTCCTCTGTTGCTCTTCTGAAGGTTTCTTCCATTTTTTTCCTGTGAAAGGGTTGTTTGGGAGTTGTTCCTGATCCAATGTGAGGTCAAAGGACAGGAACATCTGTGTACAGATTGTAAAGCACTCAAAGGCTTATTTGTGAGAATGGTCTATATATAATAAACTGAATTGAATCAGGGTTTTGGACTTTTTTTTAGAAAAACACACGTTTATTCTTCTTGACATTTAGACTCAGACATGATTCATTCAGCCAGTGTGTGATCCTTTCTGATGAAAGTGTTAGCTTTTCAGCTGCTATCTCAGCAGTTTTGGGGTGTGTAGACAACAGTGTCATCTGCATACATTTGAAGTTCTACACCTTCACATTGTTGAGGGAGATCATTGATATACAAGCTAAACACTAAGGGACCCAACACTGACCCTTGTTGAAAAAACAATTAGTGTTGAAAACATCTTATTTTCCTACGGAACTCAATATAAAAAGTTAAGCACTTTTCTAAAGAAGAAGACGTATCATTTGTTCTGTAACCTGCACCCAATCACTGCCTAATGTGTCTGCCGTGTGGACCGCTGTGGTACTGCAGCTTCCTGGATTGATTGGTTGATTGGTTGATTGATTGGTTGATTGGTTGATTGACTCTCATGTGCTTCAGGAGACACATGAGGCAGTGATTGGGTGCAGGTTGATATAAATGCTACCTGTCTGCTGCACACCCTCACAGAGCAGCTTCAGGGCAGTTGGGTCACTAGTGCTGTGGACAGGCTGCTTGCATTAGAACACAGACATGGCTTGTGGAGTTCATTTGGGGTACGTTTCTTTTGCTGCTGCTTTCAGTGTTTTTAACTGTTCTATTTGTGACTGGGTTTCTTCATTTGTCTGCAGGATCTTGCTGATTTGTTTAGTTCAAGCAGAGCATGTGCGTTGTTTGTGGGCTACACAAGGTGAGCAACACACTCGTGTCACTGGTATCGGTGTGATTTTACTAGCTGTAGATCTAAACTCTTTTCTCTTGCAGCTCGGGGACAAAACGGCAACACGCATGTTGGCTTCTCTGGGCAGAGGGGTGGACTTGGTGGCAGCTATCCCCAGAATCAACTCAGACATGCCTCTGGTTCTCCTGGCTCAGCCCAGAGCAGTAGCTTCAACACAGTCCCTGAAGTTAGTGGTGGTTATAGCCAGAGATTTCCCAGTAGCCGCTCCACACAAACTCTTTCACAGCCGGCTAAAAGTGTCTTTGCTTCAGGCAAGTTGGTGCAGAGCAGCGCTGAGTCAAAGCCCAACTGGCAACCGACCAGGTGGAGTCAGGGAACTGTTCAAAAGATGCCCAAGAAGAAGCCGTTTGCCTTTTCTGGTTCTATCGCTGGTGGCAGTTCTCATAGCAAGTACGATAAGACTCCGATTAGCGAGAAGAGAACTCGGCCAGTTCAGCAGGGAACACCAAGTAGGAGCAGCTATCGGTCCAGCAGTCCTGCTTCTCTTCAGAGTCCCAGAGGAAGCTTCAAGTCTTCAGCTGTTCCTGAAACACCAGCCTCCTCTGGGAGGAAAGGTTCTTCTACGTCTACGAAGTCTTCCAGCCAGTCCAGAGCAGGTGCTGCTGCGTCACGAAGAATCCCTGTTCGGACCAAGACCTCAGCCAGTGTCGCTGCTAGGAGAGTGTCTTCACGTCGTAGAACCAAACTGAGAAATAAGCCCAGCCCGACTCGGGCTGTGAACCCAAGCCAGCTGGTTCCTGTGAGTAACCTCCCTTCCTCCTGGACCAGCAGTACGGGGCCCTCGGGTCAGGGGTTCGCTCCGTCCAGAACCTACAACATCCCTCACAGCTTTGGTGGCTTCGCTATCAGACGGCTGAAAGAACCTGCTGACCAGAAGGAAGTGAGTGTTGGGAAGCCACAGCAGGTCTACGGGGCCCAGCAGGCCCCTGCTGCTCTGAAGCCCACCCATGTGGCCCCCCAGAGGCCCCTTGTTCCTCTGCATCAGGTCTACGTGGCCCCCCAGAGGCCCCTTGCTCCTCTGCATCAGGTCTACGCTGCCCCCCAGAGGCCCCTTGCTCCTCCTCTGCATCAGGCCTATGTGGCCCCTCAGCGGCCCTCTGCATCCTTCAAGCCACAGGTCCAGAGTGTCCGTCCGGAGGCCAGTTGGAAGAGGTTCGGGCCCCCTGGGGGACGGTAGCAGGTGAGTGCTTCATTACATCTTTCTGTTCTATAACCTTGAATATGGTTTCTAACTTTGTTCTGTCTTCTTCCCAATAGGTGCAGCAGGAGTTCTGGGATGAATTACTCGTGTTTTTGAATTAAAAGATTTTATTTGACATCTCATTTTGTGTCTTAATTCCTCTCTGCTGTGTGGTGCTAGTAAATGCGCAGCATGTCTGCACAATGCTGACAGTGTTGAGATGTATTTTAAAAAAGATATGGAAAATCTTTAAATTGACTACCTACAAAAATGGCTTTCCTACTGCATATCTGTAGGAAAGGTGGTGGGGCCTTTCAATCTGTGTCCAGGGGACCGTTGACTAATATTTTGCCTGTGATGAACTTGTACAGACGATTATTTCCTGTGCCCAGTATTGGGTTGACTTGTACTGTTGGATACTACTCTGCCTAAAGGCTGTAGCTTAACCCTCCAGGGCATCAAATGCGTTGACGTGTTTGACACCATTTCCGTTTAAAAAATATTTATTTCTCCGCAGGAATAAAACAACTGGATGACTCTGTAAGGTTTCCTTCCTGTGAGCTCGTCCGTGAGATGGGGGCAAGGTCGTGACGCAGCACCAAAAGTACTCGACACACGAAACCGTTCACCGTGGTTTGGCAATG
Organism: Pseudoliparis swirei; assembly: GCF_029220125.1. Lineage (NCBI taxonomy): Eukaryota > Metazoa > Chordata > Actinopteri > Perciformes > Liparidae > Pseudoliparis > Pseudoliparis swirei. The sequence goes on from NC_079389.1 coordinate 23,592,210, forward strand.
CGCTTGTCTGTTGTGAACATGAACACTCAATAAATCGCAAAGGACTTATCCACCACAGCTGAGGCTCATTAGCAATCTGTCAGAAGCAAGAGAACAGGCTGAGAACGGACTTCACAACAAGGAAGCAGCTGCAGCGTGGAGGACGACTGAGCTCCAGAGACGAGGAGGAACACGCAGCCAGAAGAGATGCACCTGGAGACGGGTCGGTGTCTTCACTAAACTTCACGGTGTCCGGTACGTGTGCGCGGTGCTGACTAGTATTTTAGAGAGGATTCACAAGCTCCACCTGCCCCCCAGCAAAGAGGTCTCGTGCCCCGGAGGACCACCAGCATGACATGTCGTTATTGTGAAGCCATATTGTAAATAGTCTGAATATTTTTTTTTTTCTCAACATGTATATTACGTAGAATCTTTTAATTAATTTTATGTATAATACATATTTATTTGTGAACAAAAATTCTAATGGTCATTTTTCATTTGCACACAACCATAAAGCGTTATCTATATTATGAAGTCATTTCTCAGTCCCATTTTTATCATTTTGGTGAATGGAGTGACAGACCACATCATTTCTACTCCAAAAACCATGATACCCGAAAACATTTAGACATTTATTTACATGTATTTAGCATTTTATTCATATATTTCACTACTTTTGTGAACCTAGCACCTTTGGTAAATCAATTTCAAACACCATAACTGTTCCTCCACATGAGTGAAGGTGTGTTTTCACAAGAGATATGAAAAAAAAATTTAACTTCAATTTTCAGCTTTAGCGCCATATTGTCTCTTTACGCTTATGCCTGAGGACAATTGTGCCTCATTATATAGAGAGATGAGATTATTCTGTAATTGTTGTAAAATACGGATCGTGTCATATGCAAGTGCCTTTAAAAGGGTAATTTAAGAAATTGTGTAAAATCGAGAAAATGACTCCAGGGTGTTACACACCTTCTTTTCCGAATTTCATTTTGCGCGAATTATAATTTACACTTAATAAGTTTGAGTCATGAGGAAATTCACAGGCTTAATTAAAAATTTGCAAGGAGTTATTACTCAGTAACCATAGCAACACCAAACCAATAGATCAGTCTCCGTCTTATTGCAGACTTTGCTAAAGAGTGTTCAGACTTGTTTGCTTCACTCATATTTACAAGGTGAAAAACGACATGTTCATTTGTTTTGATCAATTATGCCACAGTCCAATAATATCACATTACCATTTACACTCGTGGGGTTCAATAAATGATTTCTGAGTGTCTTCATCTCACGGTTGCAGGTTGTCCTGTGAGGTAATCCATCAGACGTTCTTTCCTCCTCACAGACCGAAAGTCACCAATGCAGAAACTTTAGAAACCGTCTTCCTGCTCCCCTTTTTCTTAGACTCGTCTTGCATCGGTCAGTCTGAGAGCAAAGGCCGCCTGGCTCAGGCCTGGCTCCCGTGGACCCTCCTGGCTGGCTCGCCAATTGTAGTGGCTGGAATTCATTCTTCTGGATCGGTGCTGACTCATCTCTTAACCTGGTGCTGTATGAATCTGTATCTATCTCCTATCTGACTGCTGGTGAGACGCTTCAGGATACTCACATGACCTTAGTAATCAAACACAGAAAGAAAACAGTTTGGATCAGAGTTCACTTCACTCTGATTTATTTGTAACAAACATATTAAAAATAACTTGAGTTGGGTCCGATATTAAAGACAACAACCTCCTTCCCCGTCTGTCATTCCCAACCCAGGAACAAACACGTTAACATATTATTCATAACATCACACTCAATGCATGTGCAGCCTCTGTACATCTCTCGTTACATATTTCTCGTCACTTAGTTTACCCCCGTACACAAGTTAAAGCGGTTGCTTTAAGGAATGTGGCTGTTCCCGCTGACATCTCCCTCCTGGTCATTCTCTTATTGTGTCTGAGCCTCCCAGACCTTGGTCTACAGTCTTTCTACCGGTTATACTGGACCAGCACAACGTCACTGTGTCTGTCTACGTCTGGCATTCTTGTAACTCACGTCTGGGAGATGGATGTGTGTGTGCTCCAAGTCATCTTTGGAGTTGTAATTTAAGCCGGATATAAAACTATACATGAGTACAACACACTTTCTTCTATAGGTTGTGGCAGCATACGATATAATAGATTTTAGGGTAACCGTTTCATGGCAAACTAACTATAACTTTTCATGGCTGCTGATGAACAGCTTTTAATTTTTTTATGTTTGACATGAAGTATATTCAATTATATTTCTTCCTGGTGTAGTCTGGTGAAAAAGTCTTAAGAATGTGTCTCCAGTGTGGACCGCTGTGGTACTGCAGCTTCCTGGATTGATTGGTTGATTGAATGGTTGATTGGTTGGTTGATTGGTTGATTGATTGATTGGTTGATTGACTCTCAGGTGCTTCAGGACATACATGAAGCAGTGATTGGGTGCAGGTTGATATAAATGCTACCTGTCTGCTGCACACCCTCACAGAGCAGCTTCAGGGCAGTTGGGTCACTAGTGCTGTGGACAGGCTGCTTGCATTAGAACACAGACATGGCTTGTGGAGTTCATTTGGGGTACGTTTCTTTTGCAGCTATTTTCAGTGTTTTTAATTCTGTTCTATTTCTGACGGTTTCTTCATTTGTCTGCAGGATCTTGCTGATTTGTTTAGTTCAAGCAGAGCATGTGCATTGTTTGTGGGCTACACAAGGTGAGCAACACACTCGTGTCACTGGTATCGGTGTGCTTTTACTAGCTGTAGATTTAAACTCTTTTCTCTTGCAGCTCGGGGACAAAACGGCAACACGCATGTTGGCTTCTCTGGGCAGAGGGGTGGACTTGGTGGCAGCTATCCCCAGAATCAACTCAGACATGCCTCTGGTTCTCCTGGCTCAGCCCAGAGCAGTAGCTTCAACACAGTCCCTGAAGTTAGTGGTGGTTATAGCCAGAGATTTCCCAGTAGCCGCTCCACACAAACTGTTTCACAGCCGGCTAAAAGTGTCTTTGCTTCAGGCAAGTTGGTGCAGAGCAGCTCTGAGTCAAAGCCCAACTGGCAACCGACCAGGTGGAGTCAGGGAACTGTTGAAAAGATGCCCAAGAAGAAGCCGTTTGCCTTTTCTGGTTCTATCGCTGGTGGCAGTTCTCTCAGCAAGTACGATAAAACTCCGATTAGCGAGAAGAGAACTCGGCCAGTTCAGCAGGGAACACCAAGTAGGAGCAGCTATCGGTCCAGCAGTCCTGCTTCTCTTCAGAGTCCCAGAGGAAGCTTCAAGTCTTCAGCTGTTCCTGAAACACCAGCCTCCTCTGGGAGGAAAGGTTCTTCACTCTCAAGTCTTCCAGCCAGTCCAGAGCAGGTGCTGCTGCGTCACGAAGAATCCCTGTTCGGACCAAGACCTCAGCCAGTGTCGCTGCTAGGAGAGTGTCTTCACGTCGTAGATCCAAACTGAGAAATAAGCCCAGCCCGACTCGGGCTGTGAACCCAAGCCAGCTGGTTCCTGTGAGTGTGAGTAACCTCCCTTCCTCCTGGACCAGCAGTACGGGGCCCTCGGGTCAGGGGTTCGCTCCGTCCAGAACCTACAACATCCCTCAGAGCTTTGGTGGCTTCGCTATCAGACGGCTGAAAGAACCTGCTGACCAGAAGGAAGTGAGTGTTGGGAAGCCACAGCAGGTCTACGGGGCCCAGCTGGCCCCTGCTGCTGTGAATCCCACCCACGTGGCCCCCCAGAGGCCCCTTGCTCCTCCTCTGCATCAGGTCTACGCTGCCCCCCAGAGGCCCCTTGCTCCTCCTCTGCATCAGGTCTACGTGGCCCCCCAGAGGCCTCTTGCTCCTCCTCTGCATCAGGTCTACGCTGCCCCCCAGAGGCCCCTTGCTCCTCTGCATCATTCAAGCCACAGGTCCTGAGTGTCCGTCCGGAGGCCAGTTGGAAGAGGTTCGGGCCCCCTGGGGGACGGTAGCAGGTGAGTGCTTCATTACATCTTTCTGTTCTATAACCTTGAATATGGTTTCTAACTTTGTTCTGTCTTCTTCCCAATAGGTGCAGCAGGAGTTCTGGGATGAATGTCTGGTTTTTGAATAAAAAATATAATTTTACTTTTTGTTTTTTCTTTAGTTCCTCATCACTGGTGCTACTAAATGCCTATCATCTCTGCTCAATTCTGTTGATTTGGTAACTTGTGCTAAGATTCATTTAAAAGAAGAAATGGAAACATTTTATAGTGAAACAAATGCACCCAAAACTGGCTTACATATTGCATTCATCTGAGGGAAAGGTGGTGTGGCCTTCAGTAAATCTGTTTCTAGGGAGCTATTGCATAATAATATGACTGTTAAACATATACAGATGAATTTTTTTCTTTACCAAACATTGACTTGGATTAACGTTGTTTGACACCAAGTCTATAGTTCAGTCAGCACTCAGTCCGTCATTATTTTCTTAGTTCTTACTAACGAGAGATTATTTTGGCTTGGTTGCCTGTCATATTTTTTGATTGTGCCCTTTATCTTTTTGTAGTTACTGTTGAGACTACGCCCACTCCTCCTCTTTACCTCCATCTGCCTGGAATATGCCGAATACCAACTATTCATACACTGTCATATTCATTGAATGTATTTTAACTCAATCTGTCCTTCTGGTCACATGGGGCGGCTGTAGCTCAGTGGGGTAAGGGGGTTGTCCTGCAACCCCAAGGTTGTCGGATCGATCCCTGCTCTCCCCATTATATGCAAGTCGGCTGGTAAGTTCGTCGTAAAAAACCCTTTTCCTCCCAAGGGGGTGGTGTTTCGGCACAAAGTTTAAGCCCTCGGGGACCGAAGGAAGGGATGTGGACCAAGCGCCCCTACGGGCCCAACTGGCCTCTCTCTCGCTAATCGGAGCCATCGCTTCGAGAACCTGCCCCCGATAGACCAAAAGGCAAGGCTCCTTTTGGGGCATTTTTGGAACAGCCGACCCACCTGGCCCTTGCCAGTTGGCTTGACCCAGAGCCCTGCCCCTTGCCTGAAGCAAGCCTTTTAGCCGCCTGTGCAGTTTGGGCGGCCTGGGAATCTCTGGCATAACACCCTACTCAGGCTGTTTAACCTACTGCTCTGGCTAGCCAGGAGCCGAGGCATGTCGAGTTGTCTGGGGATAGCTGACAAGTCCCCCCTTTCTGCCAAAACCAACATGGTTTCCTTTGTCCCCAGCTGCAAAAAAGGTTAAATCTCGGCAAAAAATCGGATAAGTAACATTGTTGCTACTTTTGTACCCAAACAACGCACAGGGTGCTTAACTAAACAAATCACAAGACCTGCAAAATGAGAAAGTAAAATGGCGTTAAAACATAAAGAAGCAGCAAAGAAACTTAAAATAATCCACAACATTTCTTTTCAATAAAGAGCTGTACGTATTGACCCAACTGCCCTGAAGCTTCTTATTGCACAACGGGTAGATTTTTACCTGACCATCACTGTTATGTGCCTAAGCCGGGAAGTCAATAAACCATAATCATCCCCAATCAACATCAATCCGGAAGTGCAGTACAATGGTCCACACAGCAATTCAGTGAGGGGTGAGTTACGCAATTCCTTCTTTTTCTTGAAATGCTAATTTTATATTGAGTTCCGTAGAAAATAAATGTTTTCAACCAATTTTTTTTCAACAAGGGCAGTGTGGGTCCTTGGTTTAAGCTTGTACATGATCCCTCAACTGTGAGATTCCTTCAATTATGCAGATGCCGTTGAAACACAAAACTGCTGGTAGCAGCTAAAACCTAACACTTCATGAAAGGATACACATGGCTGAATGTTCTGTCAGTCAATGCAAAAAGATTAAATGTGTTTTTCAAAAAGTCAAACCCTGTTTCCCTTCAGTTTTTTGTTTTGCCTTCAAAATTGTCAGGTGCTTTACAATTGTAACAGAGTTCTGTTTTGCCTCAATGGTTTAGGAACAACCCCCAACAACTTTTTTAAAAAGAAAAACCTTAGGGAGCAAAAAGGGGAAATCTTGGTGGACAGCAATAGTTGTCATGAAAAGGAATCATTGGTTAACATTCATAATTGACAAAGGATGAATAGTTGGATCTGACCACGATAAGACCCATGATCCATCAGCATAGAGTTTTGAGCAAACCAGGCACAAACCCAGCCGGAAATGACTCTAATTTTAAGTCAAAAGGACCGGGAAAATTGAGTTTTCCCTGGAAAGAAAATTCAAGGAAAAAAAAATTTGGTACCTAACATCCAAATAAGCATATCTAGGCTGAACAGGTGAACCTGATCACCCCAACTATAAACTAAGGAAATCTTCAGTCTACTGTTATGTCTTAACTGAATTTCCAAAAAAGAAATTAAAAATAACTCTCTAAAGATTGGCCAAAATTGATTTTTAGCAACGGACAAGTTAAGAAACTTTTTACCCCACCCCAAAAAAAAAGAAAGGGAAAACCCATTCATTTGGGAAGACAAAAAACCCCGGAAAAACCCCAAAAGGGAAAATTTAATCCAAATTAAAAAACAGATTTCCAAAAACCCCCCACCTTTAAAAGCCAGAAAAAGTAAAACCATTTTAATTTTTCAAAATTTAATCCTTCTATCCCTCAGGGGCGAACCTCTTAATCCCCCGGAAATTTCGCCCTGGGGCTTAATGAACAGGGGGGAAAAGCAAGGCAAAGAGGAAAATTTAACAAAACACCAGACATCACGGGCCCCTGTGCACCATGGGAAGAGGACGGACAAGTTAAAAACCTTTTCAAGGAAAGCGGGCAAGACCTGATGCAGGAGGAGAAAGGCCTCGGAACCTGATGAGAGGAGCGGGCCGGGGCCCGACCTGTCGGGCAAGGGGCCTCGGGGCGGCCCTTTCAGGGGACGGGGGCCCCGGGGGATAGCCTGATGCAGAGGAGGAGAAAGGCCTTGGGGCAGGCCTGATGCAGAGGAGCAAGGGGCCTCTGGGGGGAGACCTGATGCAGAGGAGAGCGGGGCCCTTTGGGGCAGGGTGGGCAGGAGCGGGCCTGCTGGGCCGAGACCTGCTGTGGCTTCCCAACACTACTTCCTTCTGGTCAGCAGGTTCTTTCAGCCGCCTGATGCGAAGCCACCAAAGCTCTGAGGATGTTGTAGGTTCTGGACGGAGCGAACCCCTGACCCGAGGGCCCGTACTGCTGGTCCAGGAGGAAGGAGGTTACTCACACTCACAGGAACCAGCTGGCTTGTTCACAGCCCCAGTCGGGCTGGGCTTATTTCTCAGTTTGGTTCTACGACGTGTAGACACTCTCCTAGCAGCGACACTGGCTGAGGTCTTGGTCCGTACAGGGATTCTTCGTGACCAGCAGCACCTGCTCTGGACTGGCTGGAAGACTTAGACGAGAAGAACCTTTCCTCCCAGAGGAGGCTGGTGTTTCAGGAACAGCTGAAGACTGAAGCTTCCTCTGGGACTCTGAAGAGAAGCAGGACTGCTGGACCGATAGCTGCTCCTACTTGGTGTTCCCTGCTGAACTGGCCGAGTTCTCTTCTCGCTAATCGGAGTCTTATCGTACTTGCTGAGAGAACTGCCACCAGCGATAGAACCAGAAAAGGCAAACGGCTTCTTCTTGGGCATCTTTTGAACAGTTCCCTGACTCCACCTGGTCGGTTGCCAGTTGGGCTTTGACTCAGAGCTGCTCTGCACCAACTTGCCTGAAGCAAAGACACTTTTAGCCGGCTGTGAAACAGTTTGTGTGGAGCGGCTACTGGGAAATCTCTGGCTATAACCACCACTAACTTCAGGGACTGTGTTGAAGCTACTGCTCTGGGCTGAGCCAGGAGAACCAGAGGCATGTCTGAGTTGATTCTGGGGATAGCTGCCACCAAGTCCACCCCTCTGCCCAGAGAAGCCAACATGCGTGTTGCCGTTTTGTCCCCGAGCTGCAAGAGAAAAGAGTTTAAATCTACGGCTAGTAAAATCACACCGATACCAGTGACACGAGTGTGTTGCTCACCTTGTGTAGCCCACAAACAACGCACATGCTCTGCTTGAACTAAACAAATCAGCAAGATCCTGCAGACAAATGAAGAAACCCAGTCACAAATAGAACAGAGTTAAAAACAACTGAAAATAGCTGCAAAAGAAACGTACCCCAAATGAACTCCACAAGCCATGTCTGTGTTCTAATGCAAGCAGCCTGTCCACAGCACTAGTGACCCAACCGCCCTGAAGCTGCTCTGTGAGTGTGTGCAGCAGACAGGTAGCATTTATATCAACCTGCACCCAATCACTGCTTCATGTGTCCTGAAGCACTGAGAGTCAATCAACCAATTCAATCAATCAACCCAAACAATCAATCCAGGAAGCTGCAGACCACAGCGGTCCACACGGCAGACACATTAGGCAGTGATTGGGTGCAGGTTACAAAAAAAGATACCTGTCTTCTTCTTTAGAAAAGTGCTTAATTTTCATATTGAGTTCTTTGGAAAATAAGATGTTTTTAACACTAATTGTTTTTCAACAAGGGTCAGTGTTGGGTCCCTAGTGTTTAGCTTGTATATCAATGATCTCCTCAACAATGTAAATGTCAACTTCAAATGTATGCAGATGACACTTTTTTACACACCCAAAACTGCTGAGATAGCAGCTGAAAAGCTAACACTTTCATCAGAAAGGATCACACACTGGCTGAATGAATCATGTCTGAGTCTAAATGTCAAGAAGACTAAATTTGTTTTAAAAAAAGACTCCCCTTCTTCAAGTTAACCACTTACAAAATTTTTCCCCAGAGTGCTTTACAATTTGTCCCCAGAGTTCCACTTTCTTGACCTCACATCGGATCAGGAACAACTCCCAAATACCCTTCATGGGGAAAAATGGGAAAAAACCTTCAGGAGAGCAACAGAGGAGGATCCTTCCAGGATGGACAGAACAATAGATGTCATGAAGGAATCATTAAAAAACATTCAATGAATATGACAGAGTTTGACTAGTTGGTGTAGGCATGGACCACGATAGACCTCATGATCCAGGAGAGAGTGGCGGTCACGGCACAGACCCAGCCAGGTATGGACCCTTGAATCAAAGGACTCGGGAGAAAAAGTAATGTGCAAGAGAGATGCAAATTCATCCATAAGAGAAAAGAAAGGTGCGTGTATCCAAACCACAGCGACATCTCTAGGTCTGGACCAGCTGAACCTGATTCAGCCCCAACTATAAGCATAAGAGGAAAGTCTTCAGTCTACATGAGGAGACTGTCTCCCTCCAGGACTGAAGGTAAAGCTGGTTCCATAAAGAGAGCTTGATACCTGAATGCCCATTCTTTAAGACTCTAGAACCAAAGTAGATTAGTCAGCACCATCAAGAACTCAACCACTAACATTTGGTGAGCAGCCCCCCGGGCTCAACTGACAAGGTAACCCACCTCAATATTGGGAATGACAGGAAAGAATCCTCGTCGTAAAATGGCCTCATGGGCAGATTATGCAACGGGGTGGAAACAGATTTCAGAAAGACCCCACCTTTCCTACAGAGCCAGATATAAAAATTTAAGCCATTTTGGGAAGTTTCTTTTAACCTTTTCAATTTCTTTTATCTTATTAGGGTCTTACAGAATGCATCTTTTACCAAAATTCAGCATTATGCTGGACATTTACTACACCACACATGAAGAGAAGCAAGACAAAGATGTAAAATTTTATTTTTTCAAAACACCAGACATTCGTCCCAGAACTGCTCCTGCACCTATTGGGAAGAAGACAGGACAAAGTTAGAAACCATATTCAGGGTTATAGAGAGCTGATGCAGAGAGAGGGCAAACCTCTGGGAGGCATCAGACCTTGAAGGAGCAATGGGGCCAAAAGCCTGATGCAGAGGCAAGGGCCTCTGGCCACATGACCTGATGCAGAGGAGGAGCAAGGGCTCTGGGGGCAAGTAGACCTGATGCAGAGGAGCAAGGCCCCTGGGGCCTGACTGATGCAAGGAAGCAAGGGCCTCTGGGCCAATAGACCTGATGCAAAAGCAACCTCTGGTCAGAGCCTGATGAAGGAAGCAAAGGCCCCTGGGGCCACGTTTAGGCTTCAGGAGCAAGGGGCCCCTGGGGGCCCCTTTAAATGTGTTAAAATCCTTGGTCAACCCGAGAACCAAGCCTTTGTTACAGCCACCCAAACCTGGGATTTTCAGGTTTGACGGAGCACCTCCCGCCCGACCTGATGGGCCAAGGAAGGGCAACCCCACTCCAGGAACAGCTGGCTTAGGGTTCACAGAGGGGCTGGGTTTACTAAATTTTGGTTCTCGACTGAAGAACCTCAGCAGACCTGGCTAGGTCTTGGTAAGATTCCCTGCCGAGACCTCTCTCTGCTAAGACTTCAGCTGAAGAACCTTCCCCCAAGGAGCTGGGTTCAGGAACAGTGAAACGGCTTCCTCTGGGACTTGAAAGGCGGGCTCACCGTGTGCCCCTTTTTTTTCCCGCTGCTGGCCATTTCCTTTGCAAGGATTTACGCTTTGAAAATGAAACGTAAAAAGAAAAGGCAAACCCTTCTTGGGACTTTTTAAAGTTCCCCGCTCCCCTGGCGGGCCAGGGGCTTTGATCGGTGCTCCACCAACTTGCCGAAGCAAAAACCTTTGCCGTTGCAGTTTTTTGGGGGAGGGAAATCTCGGCTATAAACCCCAACTTCAGGGACGGTTTGGGTACCTTGGGTAGCCAAAACCCGGGGGTGTCTGGTTGACTAATCCCCCAAGACCCCCGCCCAGAGAACCAACATTTTTCCGTTTTTCCCCCTGAAGAGAAAAAGAAACTCCATAAAAAAACCCCCAACCATGCCGGTTTTGCCACCTTTTTACCCCAAACAACGCCTGCCCGCTTGTAAAAATCAGCAAAACCGAGCAAATAAAAATCAAAAAAAATTAAAAACCCGAAAAAGCACAAAAAACACCCCAAAAAATCCACAACCAGGTGTTTTAACAACAGTGTCCCAAACTGGACCCAATTAAGCTGTTGTGAGGTGTAGCAAAAGGGGCTTTTAAATGCCCCAATCCCCTTTTAGGGGGAAACCCGGAATCAATAACCCAAAAAAAACAAAAATAATCCAAAGTTCCCCCCCGGGAAAAGGGGGGAAAATTAAAAATATTTGAGGTTTAAAAATGTATGTTTCTTTTTTAAAAAAGCAAATTTTTTCCGGAAAAAAATTTTTTTTAATTTTTTTTTTTAAAACCAAAAAATTTTTTTTTTTTAAATTTTTAAAAATTTTAAAAAAAAAAGTCAAAAATTTGGGGGGGTCCTTGTGAAAACCCCAAAACCCCCTTTTTAAAATTTTTTAAAAAAAACATTTTTTAAAAAAAAAAAATTTTTTTTTTTTTTTAAAAACATTTAGAAAAATTTTTAAAAACAAAAATTTTTTTTAAAAAAAAATTTTTTTTTTTTTATTTTTTTTTTTTTCCATTTTTAACATTTTTAATTTTTCTTGAAATTTTGGGTTTTTTTAAATTTATTTTAAAAAAAAAAATTTTTTTTTTTAAAAAAAAAATTTTTTTTTTTTTTTTTTTTTAAAAAAAAAAATTTTTTTAATTTTAAAAATTTTTTTTTTCCAAAAAATTTTCCATTATTTTTTTTTTTTTGGTTTTGGGGTTTGGGGAAATAAACCCCAAAAAATTTTTTTTTTTGGTTTGGAAGCTGCAGTAACACAGTGGTCCATACTGGAGACACATTAAGCAGTGATTGGGTGCAGGTTGATATAAATGCTACCTGTCTTCTTCTTTAGAAAATTGCCCAGAATTCTTTCGAAAATTAGATGTTTTCAATACTAGTTTATTCTAAATGAACTCTTAAAGATTGCAATGTTTGACGGATTTAGTCCATAAGTTTTAGTCGATAATGTATATTACTTAGACCGTAAAGTCGATAAACGCATCTAATATTTAATATATGGGAGTGTTTATCCATGATAAGTGTTTTCTCAGTGACCCAAAGACACGCGTTCACTGACCGGGCAAATTTCTTTACATCAATTTTTTTTAACATTTCATTTTGATAACGTCTCCACTCGAATCTGCCCCAACTTGTTGTTCTTGTTTCAAGTCATGGCCTGAGGATATAGACAACCATATTTTCACTTATAGTCAAAGCGCCACCTACTGGCGAAAGAAGATCAGCGTTCAGATGAGCAAGGACCCGTTCATCGCTGCTCGCAGCTTGAATTTTATATTTATATTATTTATTTTGAATTATCCATTTTTTATTCAGTATGTACAAATTGTCGTGTGCTTTTATTAATTGGAATTTTATGTACAAAATTTCATGTTTTAACTTATTGCTAAATGTATTTTTTATTTTTCTTAACGATTTTATTTATTTTATCTATTTTACTCATTTATTTAATTTATTTAATATATTTAATTTATTTATTATTTACATATTTTATAATCTAGTGTTCTTTGTACTCAGTCATTCTTAATTATTTATTCATATTCTATATATTTCTTTAGCTGTGAGCACTTATTTCTCTTGGTTGTGTGTGTGTGGTCTTTTTAATATTTTATCATATTTGTATATGTTTATAATTCTTTGGTTTTTAAGGCACACATTTCTGTGCTTTTATATTGTTTTAATCTCTAAACCATACTTTCCACAACAAATCCCTTTTAATTTATTTTAAGTTATTATGCATAGCCCTTTATCTTAATCCACCTTTTATCGGAACCTCCACCAGGGGGGATTCATTGGCCACTTTATTGTTTTAATTAACGGTTGTTTTTTTACAGAGGGATGTGTAGCATAACCATAAAGGGTTAACCATAAAGAACCCTCAAAATGTATATTTAGATTCCCCTCGTGCCCGTGCCCCCCGTGACCTCCACCAGGAGTCAACGTTCCCACCCACACCCCAAGCTTTTGAGGCAGTAGCCCCAAATCTGTGGAGCCTGCACCCCGAAGGGTTAAACTCCACCTCAAAACACTCCTGTGTACTCTGGCATCTGGTTAATCTAAATATCATATGGCCTACTTTTTATCTTCTCTGTTTATTTATTTTATTGTACTTTTTACTCTTGTAACTGTTGATATGTTTTGGCCCCTGTTAATGACAAATGGTTTGAATTGACTACTGAACTGCACTTTGTGACACTTTGTGTGCGATAAGTGCAAAATAAATACACTTTACTTACTTACGTTCCCCTAATAGTAACACAAATACAATAACAAGTAAGTCTGAAAACAAAGAAATGGTGTATGTGGATTAAACTGATCAAAACTATTTCAACACTATTTCCCCAACATAAATATCATATAGTGAACAGGAAAAGGATGCATTGGTTAAACACTTCCTCAACTGTTATTGAGTGTAACCTGAGGAGAACCCCCCAGAGGAAGAGGGCAGGAAGGATCTGGACCTCCAGACTGGATCCAAGGCCCCAGCAGGGCCTCCGTGAGTCTCAGGAGCTTCAGGGGAGTCAGGGATGGAGCCAGGTTGTCACGACCCTGCGCAATAAGTTCTGCCTCTTCGCGGTCGTCTTCTCGGCGGCCCGAGTGACGAGCTGCTGGCCTCGTGTCTGATAAAACTGAAGTGAGGTTTTCTGCTGTCTCCAGGAAACGGGGAGGGTGCAGCAGCTCGTCGTGTTTGAAGAAACCACGTGATTGTCGTACTTCCTCTAACAGTCGGGCCTCGACTCTCCGTGTCTTGGCTTCTTTGAGCAGTGACTCACTGAGATGGCGGCCAGACGGTAAGGTCACATGAAATGAACTATCCTCTGAGTAATGTTGGGGTTTTATCGTCTTGCTGCTATATGCCAGCTCGTTTCTCCAGAAAAATGAGATGAACTCCTCCGTGGGCTTAAACTCATCGTGTGTCATGGTTAGAAACCAGAAAGCTTGAACTTTACTCCAAATAAGTTCCACTCGTGCATCTTTTGGACAGTTTTAGAAGGGGGACTTGAACCTTCATTCATCCTCAGGGTAAGAACAGCAACGTTATGAGATGATGATGAGTGTCTATGCTTCTGTATGGAGGATTTCACTTGTTTCCTGTTCCTGAAGCTTAAGAGACGGGTTCAGACACGTGATGGCAGCGGCTGCAGTCCGTTTCTAAGGATGTCTGAGCAGAACTAAGGCATTTTGACATCACGGTGATGCTTCAAATATCTGCTGAAAGTCTGATTAATGCACTCCGAAGCTTCCACTCCTGTTTCAGATGAGTTGTTTCTCTCTGATTAACCTGATTCGTCTCAGCTGAACGTGTCGGTCAAGTCACTTTTCATTTGTGTGTATCGGAGATGGATCAGAAGCATTCAGCCTTTTCAAAATGAACTTCTGTCTTCACAGGAAACAAATTAGTTAGGTTTAGGAATAAAAAACAAATTTGTTCAGGCGGTGAAATACTTTAAAAAGTACCTAGGATGAGTAAATGTGTCTGTCTGGGTTGAAGTAGCTCAGAGAGGGGCGCGACTTCATCAATGAAGGAGCTGGTTTATACCTGCAGATTCATGATAATAATCTGATTCATTGAGATGTTTACAAACTACAGCCGATATGTTGGAGCCCGTATATACGAATGCTGTAAGCTATGAGCAGCTTTAATATGAATAAATAAAGAGGAGCGGGAGGGAGAATGCCCCCGGTGTTGAGCGAGGGAACTACATGGATGTTCTGAAACAGAAGCAACATTCTCCGAAATATGTAACTGATCCAATGAATCAGTGAATACCCGATAAGACGTGGAGGAGAGGGACACTTTAGGACACAGAGGACAAGAGGGCCAGGTGCTGGTTCCAGTGATCTACTGGAGGCATTGGCAGAAAGAGGTCCAGGTGCTGGTTCCAGTGATCTACTGGAGGCATTGGCAGAAAGAGGTCCAGGTACTGGTTCCAGTGATCTACTGGAGGCATTGGCAGAAAGAGGTCCAGGTACTGGTTCCAGTGATCTACTGGAGGCATTGGCAGAAAGAGGTCCAGGTGCTGGTTCCAGTGATCTACTGGAGGCATTGGCAGAAAGAGGTCCAGGTACTGGTTCCAGTGATCTACTGGAGGCATTGGCAGAAAGAGGTCCAGGTACTGGTTCCAGTGATCTACTGGAGGCATTGGCAGAAAGAGGTCCAGGTACTGGTTCCAGTGATCTACTGGAGGCATTGGCAGAAAGAGGTCCAGGTACTGGTTCCAGTGATCTACTGGAGGCATTGGCAGAAAGAGGTCCAGGTACTGGTTCCAGTGATCTATTGAAGGCATTGGCAGAAAGAGGTCCAGGTACTGGTTCCAGTGATCTACTGGAGGCATTGGCAGAAAGAGGTCCAGGTACTGGTTCCAGTGATCTACTGGAGGCATTGGCAGAAAGAGGTCCAGGTACTGGTTCCAGTGATCTATTGAAGGCATTGGCAGAAAGAGGTCCAGGTACTGGTTCCAGTGATCTACTGGAGGCATTGGCAGAAAGAGGTCCAGGTACTGGTTCCAGTGATCTACTGGAGGCATTGGCAGAAAGAGGTCCAGGTACTGGTTCCAGTGATCTACTGGAGGCATTGGCAGAAAGAGGTCCAGGTACTGGTTCCAGTTCTGGTCGCTCATGAAGCTGCATGGCAACGTTGATGAACTGAGATGCAGGTGCCAAGACCACGACAGTCATCACTGTGGAGGTCCTTTGATGGTTCTGGTCTCTTTTAGCGGAGGTCGTCCTTGTTGTCGACTGACTGGAGAACCAGTGTTGCGTAACCACGTTGAAGCAATCACAGCTGCCAACAGGAAGCTAAACAGGATCCAAGTCCTGTGGTTTCTGAATCCGACTCAAAGATCAGCGGCATGGCAGGACGTCAGCTTCTGGAACGCTGCGTCGTGAAGGTCCTGTTGACTTTGTTCCCCGAGCATCACGGAGCGCTGAGCGGCCACCGTCTACGTTACTCCATTTACATGTTTTACATCTAACACTGAACTCATCGGTCAGTGAATGTGTACACGACAGATACTTGTAGTTATGTACTGCTCAGTAATGTGTACTCTATAGATACTTGTAGTTATATACTGCTCAGTAATGTGTACTCTATAGATACTTGTTGTTATATACTGCTCAGTAATGTGTCCTCTATAGATACTTGTAGTTATATACTGCTCAGTAATGTGTACTCTATAGATACTTGTTGTTATATACTGCTCAGTAATGTGTCCTCTATAGATAATTGTAGTTATATACTGCTCAGTAATGTGTACTCTATAGATACTTGTAGTTATATACTGCTCAGTAATGTGTACTCTATAGATACTTGTAGTTATGTACTGCTCAGTAATGTGTCCTCTATAGATACTTGTAGTTATATACTGCTCAGTAATGTGTACTCTATAGATACTTGTAGTTATATACTGCTCAGTAATGTGTCCTCTATAGATACTTGTAGTTATATACTGCTCAGTAATGTGTCCTCTATAGATACTTGTAGTTATATACTGCTCAGTAATGTGTACTCTATAGATACTTGTAGTTATGTACTGCTCAGTAATGTGTACTCTATAGATACTTGTAGTTATATACTGCTCAGTAATGTGTACTCTATAGATACTTGTAGTTATATACTGCTCAGTAATGTGTACTCTATAGATACTTGTTGTTATATACTGCTCAGTAATGTGTCCTCTATAGATACTTGTAGTTATATACTGCTCAGTAATGTGTACTCTATAGATACTTGTAGTTATATACTGCTCAGTAATGTGTACTCTATAGATACTTGTAGTTATGTACTGCTCAGTAATGTGTACTCTATAGATACTTGTAGTTATGTACTGCTCAGTAATGTACTCTATAGATACTTGTAGTTATATACTGCTCAGTAATGTGTACTCTATAGATACTTGTTGTTATATACTGCTCAGTAATGTGTCCTCTATAGATAATTGTAGTTATATACTGCTCAGTAATGTGTACTCTATAGATACTTGTAGTTATATACTGCTCAGTAATGTGTACTCTATAGATACTTGTAGTTATGTACTGCTCAGTAATGTGTACTCTATAGATACTTGTAGTTATGTACTGCTCAGTAATGTGTACTCTATAGATACTTGTAGTTATATACTGCTCAGTAATGTGTCCTCTATAGATACTTGTAGTTATGTACTGCTCAGTAATGTGTACTCTATAGATACTTGTAGTTATGTACTGCTCAGTAATGTGTACTCTATAGATACTTGTAGTTATGTACTGCTCAGTAATGTGTCCTCTATAGATACTTGTAGTTATATACTGCTCAGTAATGTGTCCTCTATAGATACTTGTAGTTATATACTGCTCAGTAATGTGTACTCTAAAGCTCCATGTCGTACTGAGTAACTGTGGATGGTCATCGGTAGGTTGGTTGTGTTCGTATTATGAATACATTAATTAAAGCTGAGGCTGAAGGCTCGTGTGGGACTAATATTGAGAGGCTGTGGATATTTGATGGAAGCAGACTTGATACATAACTAAAAGATATCCCCTCAAGGAATGATGAGTTCATCGCCTTGTAGACGGCACTAGCTTGATGAAGACCTCCTCGTCTTCCAATGAGAGAGTTCTCAACCTCTTCGGAGCGAGACCTCCATGACAAACAGGAAGAAGTCCCGTTGGCTCTGTTTCTCCACAGAAACTTCCAGAGTTCGGCGAAGCAGCCGCCGCCGGTCCCGGGCATCGGCCTGGCCCCGCAGGACGCCGTGCAGATGCGCATCAAGGCCCCCGGGGGCCCCGCGGAGCGCCTCAGCCAGTCCAGGTCCATGGTGCTGCAGGAGTCCGACCTCCCTAAAAAGCCCGTGAGCAGACCTCATCGAACCTCCGTCCCCCGGAGGTGGAGTTCAGTTGTGAACTTGTCTTTCTGATTGCAGATCTCTCGGCATCGCAGGAATCAGTCTCAGCACAACGTCTCCGTCCCCGGAGGAGGAGGAGGAGGAGGAGGAGGAGGAGTCGCTGTTTATGAACCGTTGGTCAGTCCTAAAGAGGATCTGTAAGGCGGAGGATGAAGGACACATGAATGAAAAGAGACAGACAGGAGACAAAGAAAAGAGACACGTAAATTATTACAATCACTATTTCCTTGTGTGTGTGTGTGTGTGTGTGTGTGTGTGTGTGTGTGTGTGTGTGTGTCCAGGTGGATCTGAAAGGTGAACACATGAATGTGGCTAAAATCTCCGAGAGCGGAAAGAAGCAGAGGAAGAACTGGAGCTCCATGTGGAGCGTCCTGTCCTCAGACCAGATGCTGCTCTACAAAGAAAGACAACAAGAAACCAGTCTGGTACGCAAAAACAACAACAACCTGATCTTCATCAGTCTTCATCAGTCTTCATCAGTCTTTATCTGGACTTCACCTCACTGGGAGAGGAGAGTCCACCTCACTGGGAGGAGAGTCCACCTCACTGGAAGGAGAGTCCACCTCACTGGGAGGAGAGAGTCCACCTCACTGGGAGGAGAGTCCACCTCACTGGGAGGAGAGAGTCCACCTCACTGGGAGGAGAGTCCACCTCACTGGGAGGAGAGTCCACCTCACTGGGAGGAGAGAGTCCACCTCACTGGGAGGAGAGTCCACCTCACTGGGAGGAGAGTCCACCTCACTGGGAGGAGAGAGTCCACCTCACTGGGAGGAGAGTCCACCTCACTGGGAGAGGAGAGTCCACCTCACTGGGAAAGGAGCGTCCACCTCACTGGAGGAGGAGAGTCCACCTCACTGGGAAAGGAGCGTCCACCTCACTGGGAGGAGAGTCCACCTCACTGGGAGAGGAGAGTCCACCTCACTGGAGGAGGACGCAGGAGAGAAGTTGACCAGAGATTGCAGTAAAAGGACTCGGACAGAAGGAACTATGGTCTAAAGTCCGTGGAAGGAGGTTCTGTGGCAGGACGCCGTGGATCAAACCCCCGCTGGGTCAGCAGAGAGCCCAGCTGGGGTTTATCTGAACACAGCAACAACAATCCAACATCTAATATCCTGTAGCCTTCTGGGAAACTGCACCAACTCTCTGAGATCAGCTCGAGTCAGACATGGAGGAGGTAGAACGTGCATGGCATCTGGAGATGACCAAAGCCAT
>NC_079389.1:23616144-23753644 GCF_029220125.1 Pseudoliparis swirei
TGCAGGTCTACTGAGGCCCTCAGAGGCCCTCAGAGACCCCCAGAGATCATCAGAGACCCCCAGAGACCCTCAGAGACCCCCAGCGACCCCCAGAGAGCATCAGAGACCCCCAGAGACCCTCATAGACCCCCAGCGACCCTCATAGACCATCAGAGACCCTCAGCTCCTCTAAGTCCAGATTGAAGACTTACCAGTGTCCAGAGTCCAGGACAGTGATCATGTTCTGCGTCTCCCTCTTGGATTTTATTTCTTTAACTGAAACTTTTATTCTATTTCATGTTTTTTTGACAGCTTTTTATGTTTATAATGCTTCGGCGTGTTTTGAAATCTCGTTTTCTCTGCATGACGTGAAGCTCTCTGGAGTTTAAATGCTCCTCATAGATTATCACATATCATCCCCCGCCTGCTGCTCTCACAGAGATCAAAGAATCCAGACTCAAAGTCCAGGCGATGAAGACTCTGATCCAGGATCTGCCGCAGCCCAACCAGGACACCATGAAGGTGCTCTTCACCCACCTGCTCAGGTGAGGCCCTCTGACCCCGTGACCTCTCCCGTGTGTGGTTGACAGGCCGGGCTCTGCAGGCTCCCATGTGTCCGCCGCGTGTCTTTCAGGGTTCTGTCGTGCTCCAGGAGGAACCTGATGTCCACGCAGGGCCTCGGCATCGTGTTCGGCCCCACGCTCATGTGGCCCGAGCTGGACGCCGGCAACATGGCGGTCAACATGGTCTACCAGACCCAGATCGTGGAGTTCATCCTCATCGAGAGCCAAGAGATCTTCAGCCTGGACAGGAAGTGAAGAGTCCCGAGGGGGACCCGAGACCTGCAGGTCTACTGAGACCCTCAGAGGCCCCTTAGAGACCGTCAGAGGCCCCTTAGAAACCATCAGAGACCCTCAGAGACCATCAGAGGCCCCTTAGAAACCATCAGAGGCCCCTCAAAGACCCTCAGAGGCCCCTTAGAGACCATCAGAAACCCTCAGAGACCATCAGAGGCCCCTCAAAGACCCTCAGAGGCCCCTTAGAAACCATCAGAGACCCTCAGAGACCATCAGAGGCCCCTCAAAGACCCTCAGAGGCCTCTTAGAGACCATCAGAAACCCTCAGAAACCATCAGAGGCCCCTCAAAGACCCTCAGAGGCCCCTTAGAAACCATCAGAGGCCCCTCAAAGACCCTCAGAGGCCCCTTAGAGACCATCAGAGGCCCCTCAAAGACCCTCAGAGGCCCCTTAGAGACCATCAGAAACCATCAGAGGCCCCTCAAAGACCCTCAGAGGCCCCTTAGAGACCATCAGAAACCCTCAGAGACCATCAGAGGCCCCTCAAAGACCCTCAGATGCCCCTTAGAAACCATCCGAGACCCTCAGAGACCATCAGAGGCCCCTTAGAAACCATCTGAGACCCTCAGAGACCATCAGAGGCCCCTTAGAAACCCTCAGAGACCCTCAGAGGCCCCTTAAAGGCCCTCAGTGAGCACTTAGATACCCTCAGAGACCCCTTAAAAACCCTCAGAGGCCCCTTAGAAACCATCAGAGACCCTCAGAGGCCCCTTAAAGGCCCTCAGAGACCCTCAGCTCCTTTAAGTCCAGATTGAAGACTGTTCTGTTTGATGTTTGGACTCTGGTCATCAAACTCATCACAGAAGGTGTCGGTTGGATAGAAAACAGAGACTTTAAACTATAAGCAGATGATTTCTGAAAGAATACTTTCAGATTTAATATCAAACCTTAGAAACAAAACTACTATGAATCCGTCTGGTGAGATTAATCCTGGTCCAGTAAAATGTTGCGTAACAGCTGGAGGATCCCTCAGTAACAACAGAGTTATGAGGCTGTGATTGGCTTGATTGACTAATGTTACACAGCGAGATGTGTTCATCCAAACTGTAATAAAGCTTTTTAAATATCTGAACGTGTTGTAAAGCATCTGTTACGTGTTTCTAGAGGTCAAAGGTTCACTTCCGGTTGCTCATCTACACATACGGAAGATATCTGGTAAATATGGACTTATACTCAGCTGGTTATCACGAGGTGGAGACGAGCACGCCGACCTCAGCTGGATGCTCACGACATCGCGTAATGATGGACACGCTAACTGAGCTACACTTTAATAACACGTGAAGAACACGACAATAAAAACTTCAGAACAACGTTCAGCGACAACAGACACAGAACACTTCATCACCGTGGAAAGTTTACAGCGGTAGAAACAATCTGAGCGGAGGAACACGTCTCAGGTAGCAAAGACAACCATTTCAAAAATCTATAAATTAGTTTTAAAAAACACAATATCAGGTTGATTAAACATTCAGGCCAGGAAAATAAAAACATCGTCAAATGTTAGGAATAATAAAACAAAAATGTACATCAGTATACGTCAATATGGAGTGAAGTATTGGGCTATCCATAACTTCTGTTTTATTCATATGTATTTATTGTATGTCACGTATATTTGACTGATATAAAAAGTCAAAATGTTATCAAATAAAAAAAACGGAAATATATTTATAATAAAATTATATAAATAAATATTTACACAAATATATATACATATATATGTATGTATATATTTATATATATATACATATATATGTATATACATTTATATATATATGTATATATGTGAATTTCTAAAGGAAAGTCACAATATCTTCATGTCTACATTTATCATGTTAAATTGTGCTTTTGGAAGTAACGTCATAATTTAATAAAGTTCCGATATCCTTTATTTCTTTAATCATTAAATTACTTAATTCAACAATATCTCATCATTATGTAACTTTTGTGCCGTCTTGTATTGTAACTATAACAACAATTACAACGAGTTCTTCATTATATCTGGTTTTATTTTATTATTCCTAACTGTTCATGTATTTATTTTCCAAAAGGGACACAGTTCAGACGATGAACATTGTGTTGTTGTTGTTGTTGTTTGTGTGGACGGTACATCACGATGACAACGCTGTAAATGTTCCTCAAAGCTCAGGAACACGACGTGAACATAAATGATTGTTCCAGCTGTTCCAGAGGAGGAAACACAGATCATCCATGAGGTCAACTTTACATCCAGATGTTCCTCACATCACCTCTGACACCATGTGTTCACTTAAAAACATTCATTGTTATTTTATTTTCCTGAACATCGATTCACGGGGCCGGAATGTAAAAGTGGAAACGTTCCACCTGTAATGATGACTGATGACTTCTATTCTATCAAGTGAGATTTAAACATTTAGATTCATATCAACATCTTTCCGTCGGAGAATCGAAAGAAAACTCCTTCGAGTTATTTTCATTCAACTCCTCCAACTGCAGGTAGAAACTTATTATTATTATTAGGAACTGACTTATTCAACTGTTATTAACTCATTAACTCGATAAGTCATTAAAGTGGCAATAGACGAGTTGTTTGTATTTCACTATATCAAAATGATTAACAAACATTGTTTTCACAATCGATGCCGTTTTTCTTCTAAAATGAGCAAAATAAAAACTCTTGGCTGTTCACCAGAGGCGGTGCGTGATAATCATATTGATGAGTTATAGCTCATGAGCTAACGCCCCTGTAGTCCCGAGAAGATCAAATACATTCATGAAGTTGTCTGTTGCCACTTTAAACACATTATTGAATTAATTTAACATATTTATGATGACATTATTTAACCTGTCAAAGCCAATTATTCAACTTATTTACCATTATCAGGTACTATCATTTATTTGTATTTATTAAACTTGTTATCCAACTGAATTGACTGAATGAAAAGCCAAAGAGATAATAAGCACTTGTTGGCCGTTAAGGTGGAATGGCTGTTAAGGTGGAATGGCTGTTAGAAAGTGGGCAGAGGAGGATCCAGGAAGGCAGAGCGGTGAAAACTCATCTGGCGTTGTCTTCCACCTGAGAAGACAGGAAGTGAAACACCTTCAGGTAAACATACACATCGGGGGTTCCCTCCATCCCGCCCTGCTTTCTGTGTCTGTCTCCTGATTGGCTGTTCCCTTCACCTGCTCTAAATCCCGCCTTGTTGTGGTGGTCACTAAGATGGTTGATGTGGTTGATAGCGTGGTTGCTGTGGTCGCTAACGTGGTTGTTATGGTTGTTAAAGTGGTTGCTATGGTCGTTAACGTTGTTGATCTGGTCGTTAACGTGGTTGCTGTGGTTGTTAACGTGGTTGCTATGGTCGTTAACGTGGTTGCTGTGGTCGATGTGGTCGCTAACATGGTTGCGGTGATTGTTAACGCGGTTGCTGTGATCGTTAACGTGGTTGTTATGGTCGTTAACGTGGTTGCTGTGGTCGATGTGGTTGTTAACGTGGTTGCTGTGGTTGTTAACGTGGTTGCTGTGGTCGATGTGGTTGTTAATGTGGTTGCTGTGGTTGTTAACGTGGTTGTTAACGTGGTTGTTAACGTGGTTGCTGTGGCCGTTAACGTGGTTGTTAACGTGGTTGTTAACGTAGTTGTTAACGTGGTTGTTAATGTGGTTGCTGTGGCCGTTAACGTGGTTGTTAACGTGGTTGTTAACGTGGTTGTTAATGTAGTTGTTAATGTGGTAATTAACGTGGTTGCTGTGGCCGTTAACGTGGTTGTTAACGTGGTTGTTAATGTAGTTGTTAACGTGGTTGTTAACGTAGTTGTTAACGTGGTTGCTGTGGCCGTTAACGTGGTTGTTAACGTGGTTGTTAACGTGGTTGCTGTGGCCGTTAACGTGGTTGTTAACGTGGTTGTTAACGTGGTTGCTGTGGTTGTTAACGTGGTTGTTAACGTGGCCGTTAACGTGGTTGTTAACGTGGTTGTTAACGTGGCCGTTAACGTGGTTGTTAACGTGGTTGCTGTGGCCGTTAACGTGGTTGTTAACGTAGTTGCTGTGGTTGTTAACGTGGTTGTTAACGTGGTTGTTAACGTGGTTGCTGTGGCCGTTAACGTGGTTGTTAACGTGGTTGTTAATGTAGTTGTTAACGTGGTTGCTGTGGTTGTTAACGTGGCCGTTAACGTGGTTGTTAACGTGGTTGCTGTGGTCACTAACGTGGTTGTGTTGTTTTTGACTCACCTGTTGCTTACTTGAAGCTCTGATGAGGTTGTTGTTGTTGTTGTTTCTCTGGTTGTTGAGGCGGTTGCTGTCGGGGGGAGTGATGACGTGGACTGGACCTGACCCCGCCTCCTCGGATGGCCAGTCTGACGGGTGCAGAGGAGGACGGGTGCTGATGGTGCTGATGTCCGGCTCTGATTGGCTTGGCTGCATGGAGACAGGTGACAGGTGAGTCGGCGGTTGGCTTCAGTCTGACGCTGCTGGAACGTACACTCCACTCCGGGAACGTCCTCCGAGGAAGAACCCTTGGCTCTTAGAAGCTTTTGGTCTGACGATCTGAATCACCGGTCTGTGTGCTGGAGGGTAGTAACCGACACGCCCTCACCTATCTGAGCCGAGTGTCCTCTCCTGGAGACGTTCTTGGAGCGCACCGCCTCCGTGATGCGGTCCACTTCCTGTTGGTAGCGTTTGCGGTCCCTCGCGGCCGACTCCTTGGCCTCTCTCAGGGTCGCTTCCAGAGCTTTCACTCGCTCCGCCGTCGCCCGCAGACGCTTCTCTAGCTTGGGGAGCTCGCAGCGAAGGTCAGCGTTGTCCCTCACGAGCTGAAGAGCACAAAGGAGAAGCAGCTGGGGGTTCAGCGTCTTGCTCAAGGGCACTTCAACACGCAACTATGGGAAGAGAGCGGGGATGGAACCGAGCTTCGGCCGACCCAAAGGTAAAGCTCTCCGGCGGCTCACCTGCTTGTGGACCTTGCTCAGCTGCTCCAGGTTATTTTCCAGGAAGACGATCCTCTGCCTCTGAGCCAGACTGCCGCCGGCCTCGTCGCCGTCGTTCTCCGAACTCTGTCGGAACAAGAAACGGGAAAACCCGGATCACCCCTGAACACACACACTGATGTTCAACATCCAAAGTCGAAACAACCAACATCCAACATCCAACGTCGAAACAACCAACATCCAACGTCCAACGTCGAAACAACCAACATCCAACGTCCAACGTCGAAACAACCAACATCCAACATCCAACGTCCAACGTCGAAACAACCAACATCCAACGTCGAAACAACCAACATCCAAAGTCAAAACAACCAACATCCAACATCCACCGTCCAACGTCGAAACAACCAACATCGAAACAACCAACATCCGACGTCCAACGTCGAAACAACCAACATCCAACATCCAACGTCCAACGTCGAAACAACCAACATCCAACATCAAACGTCCAACATCCAACGTCGAAACAACCAACATCCAACGTCGAAACAACCAACATCCAACGTCCAACATCGACTTTTCCCCCCCCCCCCCGGGTTTTTTTTTCCCCCAAAATTTTTCCCCTCCCCAGCCCCCCCCCCCCCCTTTTTTCCCCCCCCAAAAAAAAGGGAAAAAAAAAAAAAACCCCAAAAAAAAAAACCAAACCCCCTTTTAAAAAAAAAAAAAACCCCCCCCCCAAAAAAAAGGGGGGCCCATTCCCCAAAAAATTTTTTCCCCAAAAAAAAAAACCCCCCTTTTTTAAGGGGAAAAAACCCTTGGGAAAACCCCAAAAATTTTTAAAAAAAAAAAATTTTTTTAAAAAAAAAAAACCTCCCCCCCTTTTTTTAAAAAAAAAAAACCCATAAAAACCCCGGGGGCCCCCCAAAAAAAAAGGGGTTTAACCTCCCCAAAAACCCAAAAAAAAAAAAATTTTTTTTTAAAAAAAAAAGGGGCCCCCCCATAAAAATTTTTTCCAAAGGCGTCCCCCCTCAAAACCCAACTCCCCCCGGCCCCCCGTCGCCCAACCCCCGTCCAAAACAAAACCCACCCAACCCAAAAAACCAACTTTTTCCAACCCCAAAAGTCGAAACAACCAACATCCAACAAAAAAGCGCCCGGGAAACAACCAAAAAATTCCAACGCCCAAACCCCAAGCCAACCCAACTCCAACTCCAACGCCGAAACAACCAACATCCAACACCCAACGCCCCAACTCCAACCAACCCCAAACGCGAAACAACCAAACCCCTTTTAAAACAACCAAATCCAAACCCACCTTTCCCAACGAAAAAACCCCCCCAAAATCGAAACCCAAACCCACGTCCCTCAAAAAACCCTTCCCCCCCCAACTCCGGGGTCAAAAACCAAATTTTTTAATTTTTTCCAAAATTTTCCAACTTTAACCAAAAACCCAACCTTTTAGGTCAAAACAACCAAAAACGGTTCCAAATTTGGCAAAACTTTTTGGGCCCAAAACCCCAACAAAATTTTTTAACGTCCAGCTCGAAACAAAACTTCCAACCCTTTTCCCTAAAACCCAAACCCAACTCCAAAAACCCCCCTTTTCCCCCATCCAATTTTAAATGAAAAAACCCATCCCTAAAACGTCCCTTTTTGGGGAAACAACCAAAACCCAAAATTAAACTTTAAACTTAATGCCAACATAACCCCAAATACGTAAAACAACCAAAAAAACCCAAAAACGTTTCCCTTTAAAGGGGGCCCTTTTTAAAGGAAAAAGGGGGAATCCGGGGTTGGATCCCTGGACTTTGAAATTCTTTCCTGGAAAATCCCAAACAGCTTGTTCTGCCTGTTTTTTTTGTTGTTGTTTTTGGGTTTTTGAGTTTTTTTGGGGTTTTTGCCAAATGGAACCAAAAATTTTTTCTTTTTGGAAGGGAATCCAGGGAGGGGGAAATGGGGTTTCCCCCTTCAAAAAGGGTTCCCCAATTTTTGGCCAAATTACCAAGGTTTTGGGTTTTAAATTTCCCAAGGGGCGACCCCAAAATTTTTAAGGGGGCAGTGGAAAAAAGCCCGGGTAACCGGGCTGAACCCTTTGGGAAACCCAGGCCGGGAAGAAACCCTGTTCTTTTCCTTCTTCTCGAACATTTAAAGACTTCTCATTGGTTAAAGGCGAGTTTCCTTTGGGGTTTAGGAAACACAAAAAACTTAAATGTTTGAGGCGAAAAATTCAATTTTTTGGGGACAAAAAAAACCAACCACCGTTTCCCTTTTAAAGGACCCTTTGGTTTTTGGGCTTGCTCTCTTTTCTTTCCAGGAAACCTTTCCCAAACTTTTTTAATAAAAAACCTTGCTGTGTTTTGTTGTTTTTTGACATTTGGGTTTTTTGGGGCCCCCAATAGGAAAAAACAGGTTTTCCCGGGGGGGAACCCAGGGGAGGGAAATTTGGTTCCCTAAGTTCCCCTTTGTTTTGACCCAAATTTTCCCCAAGGTTTTTTTAAATCAGACAAATTTCCAGTTTAGGAGACCCTAAAACACCTAAAATAAAACCCCAAAACCTGAACCCCGGGGGCCGAGCTCCAAAAACCAAAAGCCTCAAACGCCTCAAAGTGGGGCCTTGGAAAATTTGGGGGGTTACGAACCTTTTGGGGGGAAAAAATTCTGGGAGAAAATCGTTTTATCGATTTAAAAGAAAAAACGAATGACTTAAAAGTGACTTAGAAGAAGAGAAACTTCCACATCACAAAGACAACTGGGTTTAAATCACAATAATACAACTATTACTCTACTTTGATTAGAACCCGTCAGTCACTGATCACTTCTGATGATCATCAGGCCCTGATCGGTCATAATCAATAACCTACTCTTTGAACTGCTCCACCACTCGGTGCTTCTGCTCGATCTCGTCTCGGAGGCGACTCAGCTGCTTGTGATGGACTTCTCTGTGGTTCTCCATCTGCTCCTCCAGGGTTCTCTACGGAGACACAGAACCTGAGCTACATGACTCACTCCTGTACCCTACCCTCCACTACATGACTCACTCCCTGCCCTGCCTCACTGCGACTCACTCCTGTACCCTGCCACTCCACTACGTGCTCCCTACCCCCTACCTCCACCATGACTCCTCCTAACCCTACCCTCCTGCATGACTCACTCCTGTACCCCTACCCTCCACTACATGACTCACTCCTATACCCCTACCCTCCACTACATGACTCACTCACTCCTGTACCCTACCCTCCACTGCACATGACTCACTCCTGCCCTACCCTCCACTACATGACTCACTCCTGTACCCTACCCTCCACTACATGACTCACTCCTGTACCCTACCCTCCACTACATGACTCACTCCTGTACCCTACCCTCCACTACATGACTCACTCCTGTGCCCTACCCTCCACTACATGACTCACTCCTGTACCCTACCTCCACTGCAGACTCACTCCTGTACCCTACCCTCCACTACATGACTCACTCCTATACTCCTACCCTCCACTACATGACTCACTCCTGTACCCCTACCCTCTACTACATGACTCACTCCTATACCCTACCTCCACTACATGACTCACTCCTGCCCTACCCTCCCACTGCACATGACTCACTCCTGTGCCCTACCCTCCACTACATGACTCACTCCTGTACCCTACCCTCCACTAAATGACTCCCTGCCCCTACCACTCATGTACCCTACCCTCCACTACATGACTCACTCCTGTACCCTACCCCCCACTACATGACTCACTCCTTGCCCTACCCTCCACTACATGACTCACTCACCTTGCTATTGCACCCTGATCCCCCCTCCACTACATGACTCACTCCTGTACCCTACCCTCCACCACATGACTCACCCTGCCTACCCTCCACTACATGACTCACTCCTGTACCCTACCCTCCACTACATGACTCACTCCTGTACCCTACCCTCTACTACATGACTCACTCCTGTACCCTCTACTACATGACTCACTCCTGTACCCTCCACTACATGACTCACTCCTATACCCTACCCTCCACTACATGACTCACTCCTATACCCTTACCCTCCACTACATGACTCCCACTCTGTACCCTACCCTCCTCTACATGACTCACTCCTATACCCTACCCTCCACTACATGACTCACTCCTGTACCCCTACCCTCCACCGCAGACTCACTCCTGTACCCTCACCTCCACTACATGACTCACTCCTGTACCCTACCCTCCACTACATGACTCCACCCTGTACCCTACCCTCCACTACATGACTCACTCCCTGTACCCTACCTCTCCACTTCATGACTCACTCATGTACCCTACCCTCCACTACATGACTCACTCCTTGCCCTACCCTCCACTACGACTCACTCCTGTGCCCTACCCTCCACTACATGACTCACTCCTGTGCCTACCTCCACCACATGACTCCACCCCCCTACCCTCCACTACATGACTCACTCCTGTACCTACCTCCACCACATCACTCCCTGTACCCCACCCTCCACCATGACTCACTCCTGTGCCCTACCCTCCACTACATGACTCACTCCTGTACCCTACCCTCCACTACATGACTCACTCCTGTACCCTACCCCTCCACCTCGCAGCTCACTCCTATACCTACCTCCACTACATGACTCACTCCTGCCTACCCTCCACTACGCAGCTCACTCCTGTACCCTACCCTCCACTACATGACTCACTCCTGTACCCCTACCCTCCACTACATGACTCACCCCTATGCCTACCCTCCTCACTGACTCACTCCTGTACCCTACCTCCACTACGACTCACTCCTATACCTACCCTCCACTACGCGGCCACTCCTGTACCCTACCCTCCACTACATGACTCACTCCCGTACCCTACCCTCCACTACATGGCTCACTCCTACCCTACCCCTCCACTACATGACTCACTCCTGTACCTACCCTCCACCACATGACTCACCCTGTACCCTACCCCTCCACTACACTCCCCACCCTCCACCACATGGCTCACTCCTGTACCCTCACCCTCCACTCGACTCACTCTGTGCCCCTACCCTCCACTAGACTCACTCCTACTGCCTACCCTCCACTACATGACTCACTCCCCCACCCTCCACTACGGAGCTCCTCCTGCACTACCCCACCCTACATGGCTCACTCCTACCCTACCCTCCACCCCATGACTCACTCCTACACCCTACCCTCCACTACATGACTCACTCCTGTACCCTACCCTCCACTACATGACTCACTCCTGTACCCTACCTCCACTACATGACTCCCACTCCTGTACCCCTCTCACTACATGACTCACTCCTGCCCTACCCTCCACTCACCATGACTCCCACTCCTATACCCCTCCCTCCACTGCATGACTCACTCCTGTACCCTACCCTCCACCACGCGACTCACTCACCCCACCCTCCACTGCCATGAGCTCACTCCTACCCCCCTCCCACCACATGACTCACTCCTGTACCCTACCCTCCACTACATGACTCACTCCCTGCCCCACCCCTACCCTCACTACATGACTCACCTCCTGCCCTACCACCTCCACTACATGACTCACTCCTATACCCTACCCTCCACTACATGACTCACTCCTGTACCCCTACCTCCACTACATGACTCACTCCCTATACCCCTACCCTCCACCATGACTCACTCCTGTACCCTACCCTCCACTACAGCTCCCTCCTGTGCCCCTACCCCCCACTACATGACTCACTCCTGTACCCTACCCCCCACTACATGACTCACTCCCTGCCTACCCTCCACTACATGACTCACTCCCTGCTTCCTCCACTACATGACTCACTCCTGTACCATACCCTCCCCTCCATGACTCACTCCTATACCCTACCCTCCACTACATGACTCACTCCTATACCCTACCCTCCACTACATGACTCACTCCTGTACCCTCTACTACATGACTCACTCCTGTACCCTACCCTCCACTACGCGACTCACCCTGTACCCCTACCTCCACTACATGACCTCACTCCTATACCCTACCCTCCACTGCATGACTCACTCCTGTACCCTCCATGACTCACTCCTGTACCCTTCATGACTCACTCCTATACCCTACCCTCCACTACATGACTCACTCCTGTACCCTCCACTACATGACTCACTCCACTCCACTGCACTCACTCCTGTACTCCCTCCACTACATGACTCACCCTACCCTACCTCCACTCACTGAGCTCACTCCTGTACCCTACCCTCACTACATGACTCACTCCTGTACCCTACCTCCACTACATGACTCACTCCTGTACCCTCCCCTCCACTACATGACTCACTGCTGTACCCTACCCTCCACTACATGACTTACTCCTCCCTACCCTCCACCGCATGACTCACCCCTATACCCTACCCTCCACTATGACTCACTCCTGTACCCTACCCTCCACTATGACTCACTCCTGTACCCTACCCTCCACTACATGACTCACTCCTGCCCCTACCTCCACTACATGACTCACTCCTGTACCATACCCTCCTCTACATGACTCACTCCTATACCCTACCCTCCACAACATGACTCACTCCTATACCCTACCCTCCACTACATGACTCACTCCTGTGCCCTACCATCCACTACGTGACTCACTCCTGTGCCCTCTACTACATGACTCACTCCTATACCCTACCCTCCACCGCATCACTCACCCTGCATACCCCTACCCTCCACTAGATGACTCACTCCTGTACCCTACCCTCCACTACATGACTCACTCCTGTGCCCTACCATCCACTACGTGACTCACTCCTGTGCCCTACCCTCCACTACATGACTCACTCCTGTACCCTACCCTCCACTACATGACTCATCCCTATACCCTACCCTCCACTACATGACTCACTCCTGTACCCTACCCTCCACTACATGACTCACTCCTGTACCCTACCCTCCACTACATGACTCACTCCTGTACCCTCTACTACATGACTCACTCCTATACCCTACCCTCCACTACATGACTCATGCCCTACCCTCCCTCTACATGACTCACCCTGCCCTACCCTCCACCACATGACTCACTCCTGCCCTACCCTCCACTACATGACTCACTCTATAATTCTACCCTCTACCACATGACCTCCCACCTCCTCATGACTCACTCCTATACCCTACCCTCCACTACATGACTCACTCCTGTACCCTACCCTCCATGACTCACTCCTATACCCTACCCTCCACTACATGACTCACTCCTATACCCTACCCTCCACTACATGACTCACTCCTGTACCATACCCTCTACTACATGACTCACTCCTATACCCTACCCTCCACGCCATGACTCACTCCTGTACCCTACCCTCCACTACATGACTCACTCCCTATACCCTCCACTACATGACTCACTCCTATACCCTACCCTCCACTACATGACTCACTCCTGTACCCTCTACTACATGACTCACTCCTGTACCCTCTACTACATGACTCACTCCTGTACCCTCCACTACATGACTCACTCCTATACCCTACCCTCCACTACATGACTCACTCCTGCCACCACTATGCTCACCCCACCCTGCCTCCACTGCATGACTCCACCCCCTGTGCCACCTCCACTACATGACTCACTCCTGTACCCTACCCTCCACTACGCAGCTCACCCCCTACCCCTACCTCCACTACATGACTCACTCTGTACCTACCCTCCACTACATGACTCACCCTGTACCCTACCCTCCACTACATGACTCCCCTGTACCCACCCTCCACTACATGACTACTCCACTCACATGACTCACCCCTACCCTCTACTACATGACTCACTCCTGTACCCTACCCTCCACTACATGACTCACTCCTATACCCTACCCTCCACTACATGACTCACCCCTATACCCTACCCTCCACTACATGACTCACTCCTGTACCCTACCCTCCACTACATGACTCACTCCTGTACCCTACCCTCTACTACATGACTCACTCCTGTACCCTACCCTCCACTACATGACTCACTCCTGTACCCTACCCTCCACTACATGACTCACCCCTATACCCTACCTTCCACTACATGACTCACTCCTGTACCCTACCCTCCACTACATGACTCACTCCTGTACCCTACCCTCCACTACATGACTCACTCCCCCCACCCTACCCTCCACTACATGACTCACCCCATACCCTACCCTCCACTACATGACTCCCTACCCCTCCACTACCCTCCACTACATGACTCACTCCTATACCCTACCCTCCACTACATGACTCACTCCTGTGCCCTCCCCTCCACTACATGACTCACTCCTGTACCCCACCTCCACTACATGACACTCCTGTACCCCTACCCTCCACTACATGACTCACTCCTGTACCCTACCCTCCACTACATGACTCACTCCTATACCCTACCCTCCACTACATGACTCACTCCTGTACCCTACCCTCTACTACATGACTCACTCCTGTACCCTACCCTCCACTACATGACTCACCCCTATACCCTACCCTCCACTACATGACTCACTCCTGCCTACCCTCCACTACATGACTCACTCTGTGCCTACCCCCACATGACTCACTCCTGTACCCTACCCTCCACTACATGACCTACCCTCTACTACATGACTCACTCCTGTACCCTACCCTCCACTACATGACTCACTCCTGTACCCTACCCTCCACTACATGACTCACTCCTGTACCCTACCCTCCACTACATGACTCACCCCTATACCCTACCCTCCACTACATGACTCACTCCTGTACCCTACCCTCCACTACATGACTCACTCCTATACCCTACCCTCCACTACATGACTCACTCTGTACCCTCCACTACACCGTCCACTCCTGTACCCTACCCTCCACTACATGACTCACTCCCATACCCCTACCCTCCACTACATGACTCACTCCTGTGCCTACCCCACCACGACTCACTCCTACCCTACCCTCCACTACATGACTCACTCCTGTACCCTACCTCCACTACATGACTCACCCTGTACCCTCACCCTCCACTACATGACTCACTCCCTGTACCCTACCCTCCACTACATGACTCACTCCTATACCCTACCCTCTACTACATGACTCACTCCTGTACCCTACCCTCCACTACATGACTCACTCCTATACCCTACCCTCCACTACATGACTCACTCCTATACCCTACCCTCCATGACTCACTCCTATACCCTACCCTCCACTACATGACTCACTCCTGTACCCTCTACTACATGACTCACTCCTATACCCTACCCTCCACTACATGACTCACTCCTATACCCTCCTCCATGACTCACTCCTGCTTTTCCTCCACTATGACTCACTCCTGTACCCTACCCTCCACTACATGACTCACTCCTGTACCCTACCCTCCACTACATGACTCACTCCTGTACCCTACCCTCCACTACATGACTCACTCCTGTACCCTACCCTCCACTACATGACTCACTCATGTACCCTCCAATACATGACTCACTCCTGTACCCTACCCTCCACTACATGACTCACTCCTGTACCCTACCCTCCACTACATGACTCACTCCTGTACCCTACCCTCCACTACATGACTCACTCCTATACCCTACCCTCCACTACATGACTCACTCCTGTACCCCCCCTCCACTACATGACTCACTCCTGTACCTACCCTCCACTACATGACTCACTCCTGCCACCTACCCCACTACATGACTCACTCCCCCTACCCTCCACTACATGACTCACTCCTGTACTACGCACTCCTACCCTCTCCATGACTCACTCCTGTACCCTACCCTCCACATGACTCACTCCTGTACCCTACCCTCTACTACATGACTCACTCCTGTACCCTACCCTCCACTACATGACTCACTCCTGTACCCTACCCTCCATGACTCACTCCCTACCCTACC
This sequence comes from Pseudoliparis swirei, assembly GCF_029220125.1. Lineage (NCBI taxonomy): Eukaryota > Metazoa > Chordata > Actinopteri > Perciformes > Liparidae > Pseudoliparis > Pseudoliparis swirei. The sequence goes on from NC_079389.1 coordinate 23,631,743, forward strand.
CTCCACTACATGACTCACTCCTGTACCTGTAGCTCACTCTGCCTCCACTACATGACTCACTCCTACCCTACCCTCCACTGCATGACTCACCCTGCCCTACCCTCCACTGACTCACTCCTATACCCCTACCCTCCACTACATGACTCACTCCTGTGCCCTACCCTCCACTACATGACTCACTCCTGTACCCTACCTCCACTACATGACTCACCCCTGTACCCCACCTCCACTACATGACTCACTCCCTGTACCCTACCCTCACTACATGACTCACTCCTGCTTCCTACCCTCCACCATGACTCCACTCCTGCCCTACCCTCCACCATGACTCACTCCTATACCCTACCCTCCACTACATGACTCACTCCTATACCCTACCCTCCATGACTCACTCCTATACCCTACCCTCCACTACATGACTCACTCCTGTACCCTACCCTCCACTACATGACTCACTCCTATACCCTACCCTCCTTTCACTTGACTCACTCCTGTACCTCCCTACCCTCCACTACATGACTCACTCCTGTACCCTACCCTCCACTACATGACTCACTCCTGCCCTACCTCTACTACATGACTCACTCCTGTACCCTCCACTACCCACTCCTCCACGCCATGCAGCTCACTACCCTCCACTACCACTGCCCCACCCTCCACTACATGACTCACTCCTATACCCTACCCTCCATGACTCACTCCTATACCCTACCCTCCACTACATGACTCACTCCTATACCCTACCCTCCACTACATGACTCACTCCTGTATACCCTCCACTACATGACTCACTCCTGTCCCCTCCACTACATGACTCACTCCTATACCCTACCCTCCACTACATGACTCACTCCTGTACCCTACCCTCCACTACATGACTCACTCCTGTACCCTACCCTCCACTACATGACTCACTCCTGTACCCTACCCTCCACTACATGACTCACTCCTACCTGACTCTGTACCCTACCCTCCACTACAGACTCACTCCTGTACCCTACCCTCCACTACATGACTCACTCCTACCCACCCTCCACCACTGACTCACTCCACCCTATACCCTACCCTCCACTACATGACTCACTCCTGTACCCTACCCTCTACTACATGACTCACTCCTGTACCATACCCTCCACTACATGACTCACTCCTGTACCCTACCCTCCACTACATGACTCACCCTACTATACCTCCTCCATGACCCACTACACCTACCCTCCACTACATGACTCACTCCTACCCTACCCTCCACAACATGACTCACTCCTATACCCTACCCTCCACTACATGACTCACTCATGTACCCTCCACTACATGACTCACTCCTGTACCCTACCCTCCACTACATGACTCACTCCTGTACCCTACCCTCCACTACATGACTCACTCCTATACCCTACCCTCCACTACATGACTCACTCCTGTACCCTACCCTCCTGTCACTGCAGCTCACTCCTGTGCCCCACCCCACTACATGACTCACTCCTGTACCCTACCCTCCACTACATGACTCACTCCTGTACCCTACCCTCCACTACATGACTCACTCCTATACCCTACCCTCCACTACATGACTCACTCCTGTACCCTACCCTCCACTACATGACTCACTCCTGTACCCTACCCTCCACTACATGACTCACTCCTGTACCCTCCAATACATGACTCACTCCTATACCATACCCTCCACTACATGACTCACTCCTATACCCTACCCTACCCTCCATGACTCACTCCTGCTCCCTACCCTCCACTACATGACTCACTCCTGTACCCTACCCTCCACTACATGACCTCACCCTATACCCTACCCTCCATGACTCACTCCTGTACCCTACCCTCCACTACATGACTCACTCCTGTACCCTACCCTCCACTACATGACTCACTCCTACCCTACCCTCCACTACATGACTCACTCCTGTACCCTACCCTCCACTACATGACTCACTCCTATACCCTACCCTCCACTACATGACTCACTCCTGTACCCTACCCTCCACTACATGACTCACTCCTATACCCTACCCTCCACTACATGACTCACTCCTGTACCCTCCACTACATGACTCACTCCTGTACCCTACCCTCCACTACATGACTCACTCCTGTACCCTACCCTCCACTACATGACTCACTCCTGTACCCTACCCTCCACTGACTCACTCCTGTACCCTACCCTCCACTACATGACTCACTCCTGTACCCTACCCTCCACTACATGACTCACTCCTGTACCCTACCCTCCACTACATGACTCACTCCTGTACCCTACCCTCCACTACATGACTCATCCCTATACCCTACCTTCCACTACATGACTCACTCCTGTACCCTACCCTCCACTACATGACTCACTCCTGTACCCTACCCTCCACTCATGACTCACTCACCCTACCCTACCCTCCACTACATGACTCACTCCTGTACCCTACCCTCCACTACATGACTCACTCCTGTACCCCTCCACCACATGACTCACCCCTGCCCCTCCCTCCACTACATGACTCACTCCTGTACCCCTACCTCCACTCATATGACTCACTCCTGCACCCACCTCCACCACATGACTCACTCCTGTACCCTACCCTCCACTACATGACTCACTCCTGTACCCTACCCTCCACTAGATGATTTACTCCTGCCCCTACCCTCCACTACATGACTCACTCCTGTGCCCACCACCCTCCACTACATGACTCACCCTGTACCCTACCCTCCACCACATGACTCACTCCTGTACCCTCTCTACATGACTCACTCCTGTACCCCACCCTCCACTACATGACTCACTCCTATACCCTACCCTCCACTACATGACTCACTCCTATACCCTACCCTCCACTACATGACTCACTCCTGTACCCTACCCTCCACTACATGACTCACTCCTGTACCCTACCCTCCACTACATGACTCACTCCCATACCCTACCCTCCACTACATGACTCACTCCTGCCCCCTTGTGATTGGTTTAGAAACACAACGTGAGACCATGATGGATTTCTACCTTTATCTCAACAGCATCCTTCAGTCGGCTCATGTGTTCTTTCTCTTTGTCCATCACCGACACCTCGTGCATTTGACCTGGACACACACACACACACACACACACACACACACACACACACACACACACACACACCTGTATTGGTGTCCCGTGTGTTGAACTGTGTTGGTGTTACCAGACAGCCAATAAGAGAGCAGCGTTTCTGTCGTGATGAACCTGGTCTGACCTTGAGCGTCGAGCTTGGCGACCTCCTCCATCAGGCCGTCCTGACTCTCCTCCAGCTTCCTCTTCTCCTGCTCCACCCGATGCAGGTCTTCTGCCAGAGACACAATCTTCGCCCGGAGCTGCAACGAGCACATCCATCATGTCCTCATCATGTCCTCTTCATGTCCTCATCATGTCCTCATCATGTCCCCATCATGTCCCCATCATGTCCCCATCATGTCCTCATCATGTCCCCATCAAGTCCTCATCATGTCCTCATCATGTCCCCATCGTGTCCCCATCATGTCCTCATCATATCCCCATCATGTCCCCATCATGTCCCCGTCATGTCCTCGTCATGTCCCCATCAAGTCCTCATGTCCTCATCATGTCCCCATCAAGTCCTCATCATGTCCCCATCGTGTCCCCATCATGTCCTCATCATGTCCTCATCATATCCCCATCATGTCCTCATCATGTCCTCATCATGTCCCCATCATGTCCTCATCATGTCCCCATCATGTCCTCATCATGTCCTCGTCATGTCCCCATCATGTCCTCATCATGTCCCCATCATGTCCTCATCATGTCCCCATCGTGTCCCCATCATGTCCTCATCATATCCCCATCAAGTCCTCATCATGTCCTCATCATATCCCCATCATGTCCTCATCATGTACTCGTCATGTCCCCATCATGTCCCCATCATGTCCTCATCGTGTCCTCGTCGTGTCCCCATCGTGTCCTCATCATGTCCTCATCGTGTCCTCGCCGTGTCCTCGTCGTGTCCCCATCGTGTCCTCATCGTGTCCTCGTCATGTCCTCATCATGTCCCCATCAAGTCCTCATCATGTCCTCATCGTGTCCCCATCGTGTCCCCATCATGTCCTCATCGTGTCCTCATCATGTCCTCATCATGTCCCCATCGTGTCCTCATCATGTCCTCATAATGTCCCCATCATGTCCTCATAATGTCCCCATTGTGTCCTCATCATGTCCTCATAATGTCCTCATCATATCCTCATCATGTCCTCATCATGTCCTCATCGTGTCCCCATCATGTCCTCATCATGTCCTCATCGTGTCCCCATCGTGTCCTCATCATGTCCCCATCATATCCTCATCATGTCCTCATCATGTCCCCATCATGTCCTCATCATGTCCCCATCATGTCCTCATCATGTCCTCATCATGTCCTCGTCATATCCCCATCAAGTCCTCATCATGTCCTCATCATATCCCCATCATGTCCTCGTCATGTCCCCATCATGTCCCCATCATGTCCTCATCGTGTCCTCGTCGTGTCCCCATCGTGTCCTCATCATGTCCCCATCATGTCCTCGTCGTGTCCTCGTCGTGTCCCCATCGTGTCCTCATCATGTCCTCGTCATGTCCTCATCGTGTCCTCATCATGTCCCCATCATGTCCCAATCATGTCCTCATCATGTCCTCGTCATGTCCCCATCAAGTCCTCATCAAAAGTTCAAAAGTTTGGAGTCACGTAGAAATGTCCTTATTTTTCAAAGCACTGTTTTTTCAATGAAGATAACATTAAATGAATCATAACTCTCTACATAGTTAATGTGTTAATGACTATTCTCTGGTGTGTAATGAAGTCTCTACAGAGGTGTGTAGAGGCCCATCTCCAGTGGTCTAATGGTACATTGTGTTATCGCCTTAGAAGACTAGCGGAGGGGTATAAAACCCTTTAAACCCTTTTTATGTGAGCGCAGCGGAAAACAGTTATGCTGGTGAGAGAAGCTCTAAAACTGGCCTTCCTTTGAGAGACAAGTTTGAATTAATTTATTAATATTTACAATAAAAATCATTATTTCTAACCTCGTCAATGTCTTGACTAGATTTTATATTCATTTGATAAATAAAAGTGAGTTTTCATGGAAAACAGCAAATTGTTTGGGTGACCCCACACTTTTGAACGGTCGTGTATATCCTAACACATTATAATCCATTCATGTATCCATTAAATGAGATGAATTCCTCCGGTTCCGAGTGTGTGGATGTATTACCTGTGAGACGAGCAGCTGACAGGAGTTGAGCTCCTTCTCGTTGTCCTCCATCCGGCTGATGTTCTCCGTCAGGTTGACTTCCAGCTGTTTGCTGCGGTTCACCAGAGATTTGACCTCAGATTTCATTTTACTGATGTAGAGGCGGGCTGTGGTGAACTCGTCCTCCATTACTCCACTCGTCTCCGTCATCTGGAGAGAAAGTTTGACCCCAAATCAGGTAAAAGCGTATGAAAAACCAACAATTACTAAACATGCACTTAAATATTATTTATATTTTCCTTTATTTTGCCATTTTACAAAATAGAAGCTGATGTCCTTCACACGGTTAGTAGTGAGGAGACAACTCCACACAGACGGACATGTACAATGTATTTGAGGCGTGACATTTGAAGAGCAGAGAAAGGTTCTGGCCGTACAGCTCTGAGGTCGGTGGTACCGAGGACGCTGCCGATGTCGCTGAGGTCTCTGAGCAGCAGGCTGAGGATCTCCGTGGACCTCTTCTTGTGATGAGAACTGACCTCGTTCAGGGAGAACAGCTCCTTCTGAACCGCCTCCAGAGTCACCTGGAGCACAGGAACACAGGTGGTGGAGGTGGTGCCTCATGCAGTGGCCCAGTCAGAAGCTCTGCAGCCGCAAAGACATCGAGAAACTACAACGAGCTCAGAACCAGCTGCCAGATGTAATCAGACAAACCAGTTGCCATACACAACAGACAGAACCACACGCAGAGTGCAGCTCAGATCACTTGATACCCAAGATCAAACCTCCTCAAATGTGTTATTATGGAGGTAAACATCTGTTATTTAGACCTCAGACCAGGTGATGAACTCCATGCTTCAGAATCCTGATCCAGAAGTTATGGATGATAAGAGTGTGTGGTCGGTTCTGATAACATACATCCTCGTCTCTGACTGTTTGACATAATATTTGGTCTTTTCTGTGGATCACGGGAAGAGTTACGGCCACTCAGGCGTCAGTAAATAAACTATCATAAGGAACCTCAACATCCTGCCATTCTAACATCCCTGCTGTCCTACTATCTTAACCCCTTAACCCATCCTACCATACCACCAATCAACCATCTGAACACCCTACTGTCCTAGAGTCCTATCACATAAGACTCTACCCTTACATCTGAATGCCCTACTGTCCTAACACTCTCACTCCCTACCTTCCTACCCTAACAACTGGACACACGACTGTCCTAACACTCTCACTCCCTACCTTCCTACCCTAACATCTGAACGCCCTACTCTCCTGACCCTTACTTCTTCTCGTCCACTCACAGTTTTGTGCGCCAGCTCCTCGTTCAGCTGACTGTTGGTGCTGTTCTTGGTCTCCACTTCTTGGCTCTTGTGGTCGTAGTTGACGGCGAGCTCCTCCAGCGCCTGCAGCACCTCCTTTACTTCCTCTTTGGCCGAGTCCCCTTCCCTGTGCAGCCGTGACAGCTCCTCCTGCACACGCTCATAGTCCTGACGGCTGGACACCAGCAGCTGGGAGAACCGATCACATGTACATGGAGAGTTGAGGCTCTGTGGAGATGTGTAGAGCAGGAGGGCGACGGCTCCGTGGGACTCACCTCGTCCTGGTCAACCAGCTGCTGCTTCAGTTCCTCTGCAGTCTGACTGTGATGGTTGATCTCCTCATCCTAAAACACCAGGCAGATGATTATTATTCACAGACTTACATTGAAGAAAAGTGTCCAAGGTGTTAGTAGTTCAGGTTAGATTCACCACGTAGTCCATGTGGTGATACAGGTAAGACTGCCTCTATAGATAGGACGGGTAGGACTCGCCTCGTCGTCTAGCTGGTGGTACAGGTAAGACTACTAAAACTAACTTCCTCACTAGATTACGCAACTTCCTCCCTAGTTTATGCAACTTCCTCACTATATTACGCAATTTCCTCACTAGATTACGCAACTTCCTAACTAGACTACACAACTTCCTCACTATATTACGCAACTTCCTCACTAGATTACGCAACTTCCTTCCTAGTTTATGCAATTTCCTCACTATATTACACAATTTCCTCACAATATTACACAATTTCCTCACTAGATTACACAACTTCCTCACTATATTACGCAACTTCCTCACTATATTACGCAACTTCCTTACGAGATTCCGTAACTTCCTCACTATATTACGCAATTTTTTCACTCGATTACGCAACATCCTCACTATATTACGCAACTTCCTCACTATATTACGCAACTTCCTCACTATATTATGCAATTTCCTCACTATACTACGCAACTTGCTTACGAGATTATGTAACTTCCTCACAATATTACACAATTTCCTCACTATATTACGCAACTTCCTCACTATATTACGCCATTTCCTCACTATATTATGCAACTTCCTTACGAGATTACGTAACTTCCTCACTATATTACGCAACTTCCTCACTATATTACTCAATTTCCTCACTATATTACGCAACTTCCTTACGAGATTACGTAACTTCCTCACTAGATTACGCAATGTTCTCACTCGATTACGCAACATCCTCACTATATTACGCAACTTCCTCACTATACTACGCAACTTCCTTACGAGATTATGTAACTTCCTCACAATATTACACAATTTCCTCACTATATTACGCAACTTCCTCACTATATTACGCAATTTCCTCACTATATTACGCAACTTCCTTACGAGATTACGTAACTTCCTCACTATATTACGCAACTTCCTCACTATATTACGCAATTTCCTCACTATATTACGCAACTTCCTTACGAGATTACGTAACTTCCTCACTATATTACGCAACTTCCTCACTATATTACGCAACTTCCTCACTATATTACGCAACTTCCTTACGAGATTACGCAATTTCCTCACTAGATTACGCACTTTTCTCACTCGATTACGCAACATCCTCAGTATATTACGCAACTTCCTCCCTAGATCACGCAACTAGAAGACTGCATTCGTAGTCCATCTGATAGGACGGCAGGACTCACCTTGTCGTCCAGCTGGTGGTACAGGTCGGTGATCAGAGTCTCGTACTGCGTCTTCTGTTCATCGGGCAGCGGGAGCGCCGGCGGCGCCGGGCTGTCCGTCGCCGCCGGCGCCTCGCTGCTGCTTTTCTTGTTCCTGCTGCTCAGCTGCTCGTCCACAGGTACAGACTCACCTGGAGGAGAAGGAGGGAGTCCAATCAGAGCTCAGCGTGTAAATGCAAACACACCTCCCATCTTCGAGACCCGGGTCGTGATGGGACCCCTGTTGGCGGGTTGAACCCCTCCTCATCCTCCTCTTCCTCCTGCTTTGGCCCATTAAACTCAGGCGAGCTCCCGTCGGGAGAAGAGGACTTCTACCTTTCCTCCAGCGCCTCAGCTCGTTCTCCTGCTTCTGTATCGTGACGCTCAGGCTCCTGTTCTTCTCCTTCTCCTTCTCGTACTTCTTCTTCCACTCCTCGGCAGTCAGCTCCAGGTTCACAGACACCGTGTTCTTGATGGTCTTCGCTCTGAAAACACAAAGACAAGGTACCGGGCGGGAGATGGAGGGTCAGAGGTGAGAGAAGGTGGAGGTGAAGGCTGATTCATAAAGGAACTTGAAGTCTGTATTCCCATGGCAACTATACCATGATTACACATTATTTAAAGGGCTATTTAGGTAGGTACACTCATAATTAGAATTCTAATAATTCTCTGGAGGTTAAGTCTCCGGGGTGAAAGATGTTAGAACATCTGAAGGCGACAGGAGGGTTCACTCTGTCTCCGGTGCACTGAAGACCTCGGGAGAGGACCACGAACTGCATTTAGATTCCATTAATAAAGTAAAAATAAATTCCATACGTGGCTTGTTTACAACCACAGGTCAAAATTAAGAAATGTCTGGAAAAACCAGGAGAGGTCAGGAGGGATCAGGGGAGATCAAGAGAGATCAGTGGAAATCAGGAGAGATCAGGGGAGATCAGAGATGAGTAGACCAGGAGAGATCAGGAGAGATCAGAGATGAGTAGACCAGGAGAGATCAGGAGAGATCAGAGATGAGTAGACCAGGAGAGATCAGAGATGAGTAGATCAGGAGAGATCAGGAGAGATCAGAGATGAGTAGATCAGGAGAGATCAGGAGAGATCAGAGATGAGTAGATCAGGAGAGATCAGGAGAGACCAGAGATGAGTAGACCAGGAGAGATCAGGAGAGACCAGGAGAGATCAGAGATGAGTAGATCAGGAGAGATCAGAGATGAGTAGACCAGGAGAGATCAGAGATGAGTAGACCAGGAGAGATCAGGAGAGACCAGAGATGAGTAGATCAGGAGAGATCAGGAGAGACCAGAGATGAGTAGACCAGGAGATCAGGAGAGACCAGGAGAGATCAGAGATGAGTAGACCAGGAGAGATCAGCAGAGACCAGAGATGAGTAGATCAGGAGAGATCAGGAGAGACCAGAGATGAGTAGACCAGGAGAGATCAGAGATGAGTAGATCAGGAGAGATCAGAGATGAGTAGACCAGGAGAGATCAGAGATGAGTAGACCAGGAGAGATCAGGAGAGACCAGAGATGAGTAGATCAGGAGAGATCAGGAGAGACCAGAGATGAGTAGACCAGGAGATCAGGAGAGACCAGGAGAGATCAGAGATGAGTAGACCAGGAGAGATCAGCAGAGACCAGAGATGAGTAGATCAGGAGAGATCAGGAGAGATCAGAGATGAGTAGATCAGGAGATCAGGAGAGATCAGAGATGAGTAGATCAGGAGAGATCAGAGATGAGTAGATCAGGAGATCAGGAGAGACCAGAGATGAGTAGACCAGGAGAGATCAGCAGAGACCAGAGATGAGTAGATCAGGAGAGATCAGGAGAGATCAGAGATGAGTAGATCAGGAGATCAGGAGAGATCAGAGATGAGTAGATCAGGAGAGATCAGAGATGAGTAGATCAGGAGATCAGGAGAGACCAGAGATGAGTAGACCAGGAGAGATCAGCAGAGACCAGAGATGAGTAGATCAGGAGAGATCAGGAGAGATCAGAGATGAGTAGATCAGGAGAGATCAGAGATGAGTAGATCAGGAGATCAGGAGAGACCAGAGATGAGTAGACCAGGAGAGATCAGCAGAGACCAGAGATGAGTAGATCAGGAGAGATCAGGAGAGATCAGAGATGAGTAGATCAGGAGAGATCAGAGATGAGTAGACCAGGAGAGATCAGGAGAGATCAGGAGAGATCAGAGATGAGTAGACCAGGAGAGATCAGGGTTCATAGTGAGCGTATCCCTGGACGAGACCCCCCAGGTACCTCTGTCCGAACATGAGGGTGGACTTGGTTTCCGCCTCGTTGTACACGGACGGGGAGCAGCAGATGATGATGGTGGTCCGACAGTTCCCCCCCAGGGAGTCCTGCAGGATCCGAGTCATCTTGCTGTCTCGGTACGGGACGTGTGTCTTCTGTGAACGACGACACGGGAAATCACGTCTTCAGTGATGACGTTTCGGGGGGGTTTTCTGAGAGGTTCATACGTCTGCTCGGACTCACGGTTCCTTCGCTCAGCGCGGCGATGACGTTCCCCAGGGCGGAGAGGGACTTGTTGATGTTCTTGGCTTCGTCCAACACGGCGCCTTCGGCTCCAGTTTTACTCACCTGGACGGAAGCATTACGGATCGTTTTAGTACGGAGTGTGAGGGATCAGGACGTGAGTCGGGGGGAGCAGCGGGACCTTCTCGCTGCCCGCCAGGTCCACCAGGTACAGCTTCCCCGACAGCTTCAGCTCCGTCTCCATGTTCTCCTGCTTGATGTTGATGAGGAAGATGCTGTGGCTGCGAGAGCTGTGCTCGTTCATGTCTGTGGGCGGAGCCAGAAGAAAAGACGTAAACCACTTCAGGAAATACACGACAGGAAGTTTAAAGCTTCTCCGGATTGTCTGCAAAGGGAAGACGTCATGACTGGATTATGGAATTTCCTCACTAGATTACGCAACTTCCTCACTATATTACGCAACTTCCTCACTATATTACGCAATTTCTTCACTAGATTGACTAAACTTTTTTTTGTAAGTAGTAGTAGTAGTAATACTTGTAGTAGTAGTAGGTAGTAGTAGCACTCATAGTAGCAGTAGTAGTACTAGTAGTGGTATTCATAGTAGTATTAGTACTCATAGTACTAGTAGTAGTACTAGTCATACTCACTGGTCACGGCCACGTGGCGGTTGGCTTTTCCCTCGTCGATGACGTCCATCACTTCATCAGGACTGGAAACAAACCGCTCCGTGCAGCCCTGACAGGAAGTGCACAAAGTACTGAGGTCCTGATACTGCAGTATACGCACAGTGCTGTCGTACTATGCAGTACTACTGTAGTACTATGTAGTACAGAGTATTACCTTCACATAGGGAACCTTGTTCTTGTCCTCGTGGACCGACAGGTTGGTCTTGGACACTGAAACGTTAATCAGTCGGAATGTGAAGCTCATCAATCAATAATGTTTGTGTTTAATTAATAAAGATAATAAATAGTATCATCACCGTCCAGAAGGTCTCGGATCTTATCCAAATAGATTTCAAAATAAGAGACCTGCAGGAAAAAAGAGACGTTTCATTATATAGAAATATATATATATATATATAATGATGATATTACATGATGTTTATGATTTCTTATTATTGTCTACATGTTTTATACCACCTGTCATGACACTAATGAGATTCTCAACAACGGTAAAATTTGTGAAAATTAAAAACGATGTTTCACGTGTTTTTTTTCTTACAAAAATTCAAATTGAAAAAGCCAAATTATATTTTCTCTAAATATTTCAAACAGAGTTTAATAATCTCTAATATTAATAGTAACAGTACTCTTATATGTTGCATGGTGTTCATACCAGCAGCTGCTGAACATATGGAGAGCCGGCAGGTCAGTGAACGCATCACCGGCTCCTCACGCCGAGCCTCTACAGGACGTCTGGTCCCAGATCAGATTTTACTTTTTAGGTACAAATTGTGACGTAAATAAACTAAAAAAGTGCATGAAATAATGTGTTTGAAATATTTAGTTGATGAACAAAATTCCTTTAATTAAAATAACATAGTATCGCCATTATATATATATATAATTATATATACACTTATATATAATTATATATATATATATAAATATAATTATATGATTTAAATGTCACTTATTGAAAACGCACGTTGATATTTACTTATTGATCATATTGCTTTCAGGTTACTTCAGGACGAATATATACGTGCTTTAAAAGAATCGTGTTTGAGGTTTTGTGGTATAAATGATGATGTCATCAGCGTACGATGACATCATCACCTTGATGTGGAACTCCAGGTCCTCGTCCATGGAGTAGATGTGGTCGAAGATGTCTCTGGAGATCCGGGGGATGATCCCCATCTGACGAGGGTCGTGAAGACTCCCCTGGAACATGTTTATGATTATTAGTATTTACATAAGAAACAGCATGTTATATATTATATATTAATATAGACTCACCTCTATATTAAAGCATGTTATTATTATATATTAATATAGACTCACCTCTACTGTATATTAAAACATGTTATTATTATATATTAATATAGACACACCTCTATATTAAAACATATTATTATTATATATTAATATAGACTCACCTCTATATTAAAACATATTATTATAATATATTAATATAGACTCACCTATATATTAAAACATATTATTATTATATATTAATATAGACTGACCTCTATTAAAACATATTATGATTATATATTAATATAGACCGAACGATATATTAAAACATGTTATTATTATATATTAATATAGACTGACCTCTATTAAAACATATTATTATTATATATTAATATACTCACCTATATATTAAAACATGTTATTATTATATATTAATATAGACTCACCTCTATATTAAAACATATTATTATTATATATTAATATAGACTCACCTATATATTAAAACATATTATTATTATATATTAATATAGACTGACCTCTATTCAAACATATTATTATAATATATTAATATAGACTCACCTATATATTAAAACATGTTATTATTATATATTAATATAGACTCACCTCTATATTAAAACATGTTATTATTATATATTAATAGACTCACCTCCATGGTGTGAGTCTTTCCTGATGACGTCTGACCGTAAGCAAAGATGGTCCCGTTATATCCTCCCAGCACATCTGAAACACGCACACCACATAAATATAAATATACATATATATACACGTATATATATATATATATTATATATATTATTGTATAATTAAGTAGACACAAGGGTGATGACCTTTGACGATCTGCCGGGCGCAGGTGTCGTAGACCTGGCCCTGCTCGGCGTTGGGGGGGAGGACTCTGTCGAACACGTACGGCTTCCCCTGAAACACGAGGAGCACCGTGAAGAGTCAACATGATGATGTCATCGTGTTAACGTCAGCTCTTCATCTTCATCACAGAGGTTTTCTTTTTGAAGGGAATCATCACGTCAAGAAAATACACATGAAACTCGACTCTGCTGAGGGAACCAGAGCCTCGTCTCACAGAACCGGATCTATCAGGACCTGATCCATCAGGACCGGATCCATCAGGACCCGATCCTTCAAGACCTGATCCATCAGGACCGGATCCTTCAGGACCCGATCCATCAGGACCCGATCCTACAGGACCGGATCCATCAAGACCCGATCCTTCAAGACCTGATCCTTCAGGACCTGATCCATCAGGACCGGATCCATCAGGACCCGATCCTACAGGACCTGATCCTTCAGGACCTGATCCATCAGGAACCGAACCATCAGGACCGGATCCTACAGGACCTACACTAGACTACCACATATATATATATATAGGAGGATATATATATGAATATATATATATATATGTGTGTGTATATATGTGTGTGTATATATATATACAGATATATATATACACACACATACACATATATATATACACCTGTATATATATACATATATATATACACCTGTATATATATATATACACACACATACACATATATATATGTGTGTATATATGTGTGTATATATATATACACACACATACACACATATATGTATATAGGATATCGAGGATATATACATATATGCACACATTTACAGATATACACGTATATACACATACATATATACATATGCACATATTTATATATACATTCATATTTATTTCTATTTTACAGGTTTAGTAATCGATTTCATTCATGAAGACAAAATAAAAACCTTGTGTGTGTCTTTTGTGTGTATTGTTGTGTCTATCGTTGTGTCTAGTGTGTGTGCGTCTATTGTTGTGTCTAGTGTGTGTGTATTTTGTGCGTGTGTGTGTCTGTGTTGTGTGTCGTGTGTCTTTATTATTGTGTCTATTGTCTGTCGCGGCAGACAGGCGGAGGGCGTGTACCCGGAGCGCACGTCATAAAGGAGATGAGGATGAAGATGATGGAGATGGAGATGCAGATGAAGATGCAGACTCACCGCCACCACCACCGTGTCCTCTCCGTTAAACTTGGGGATGTACTTGTCCGCGCGGCTGCGCTCCGACTGGTTGAGCGGCCTGAAGCGGCACATCACCTTCACGCCGCACTCCGCCGCGTCGCCCATCGCACCGGGCACCGCGAGCAGCAGACAGGCAACCGGGAGGAACCGGAAACAACCGGGAGGAACGCGGACAATGTGCGGGCGTCAGGCCGGGATAAGTGCTCCTCCGCCGGGCAGAAAACAGACCGAGAGCCGCCGGTGCAGATGGAGCGTCGCGGTGTTTACCGGCTGCTCTTCAGGATGCTGACCGACTGAACACGCCTCCTCACCGGCCACCCTGGACCACTGAGCCGCAGGGCATTCTGGGACATGGAGTCCTCTGTGGATTCATTCATACACACGTTTCTATATTTTATTTATATATATATATACATATAATATATAAAACATATTCTATATGTAATATATATAATATACATAACATAATATATATTTAGAATATATATTCTATATAGTATACATACACAACTATATATACATGCGTGTAAAATAAGTATTCCATGTCTCAGGGTCTCCATGGAAACGCTTTCACCTCCAACTCACCGCCATGATCAAACGTTTTCTTAGAAGGAGAAAAGGGGGCGGGGCAGTGTGCCGACTGCTCATGAAGAAGCATTCTGATTGGCTACCACAACATTCATCTCTCCTCAGGCTTCTCCTCCCGATGTGAGAATCATTTTATATTTACATTTATTTACAAATAAAAATGTAAATAAACAAAGTGTGTCTCTTTTTTATTTACTTAACAGAGTGAGCGAATGTGTGAACCGTCACGCACACACACGCAGGCACGCACACACACACGCAGGCGCGCGCGCACACACACACACACACACACACACTTCTTCACATGATTCAGACCACAGGAACCTCGTCACTCGACTAGTTTAAAAATATAAAACCCGTTGTTGCCGTGCAGAGCGTCTCATGTTGGTGTTTTAATGCTCAAGGATCAGGAGCCATGGACACGATTAAAAAACATTAAAAAAATATCAACTTTCATCTTTAAATCATTCTCCCTCTGGGGGAGGGGACTAAAACCAAGACTCACGTTCTGGAATACAAAATGTAAACATGAGAAATAAATACGACTCTTCACGGACCAATCAGAGCACAGATACAGACTCATCACGGACCAATCAGAGCACAGATACAGATCCCAGGCCTCCTGAGTCTCATGATGATCTGCTTTACAAACCAAACGGATGAAATAACAAAACTATTTCACAAAGACATTTACAAACTGTACAATAATAATAATAATAATAATAATAATAACAATAACAACAACAATCATTAAGTAAAATGTTCTGATTCTGACACCACTTCTTTTGGTGGAGGTCAGGGAGTGTCACATTCACCGGTCACTGAGGAGGGTGATGGAGGAAGAGGAGGAGGGGAGGAGCAGGGAGTGATGGAAGGGAGAGGAGGAGTCGGAGGAAGGGCTGATGGAGGAGGAGGAGGAGGAGGAGCAGCAGGTGAGGGGTCATGTGACCTCCATGGGCAGGGTGGTCTCTGTCAGGCCGTTCACAGGTCGCTCCGACTCATGAGCGTCTCTGGAGGAGAAAACCAAGATGACATCACTTCCTCTCTTCCAGGTGTGTGTGGTACAGGTGTGTGTGGTGAAGGTGTGTGTTTGTGGTACAGGTGTGTGTGTGTGTGGTACAGGTGTATGTGGTGAAGGTGTGTGTGGTACAGGTGTGTGTGGTGAAGGTGTGTGTGTGTGGTACAGGTGTGTGTGGTGAAGGTGTGTGTGTGTGGTACAGGTGTGTGTGGTGAAGGTGTGTGTGGTGAAGATGTGTGTGTGTGGTACAGGTGTGTGTGGTGAAGGTGTGTGTGTGTGGTACAGGTGTGTGTGGTGAAGGTGTGTGTGTGTGGTACAGGTGTGTGTGGTGAAGGTGTGTGTGGTGAAGATGTGTGTGGTACAGGTGTGTGTGGTGAAGGTGTGTGTGTGTGTGTGTGTGTGGTACAGGTGTGCGTGTGCGTGTACCTGGCGGTGGAGGCTTTGGGCGCCCGGTCGAGGCCGGCGAGCTTTAAGGCAGACGTCGGGGTCACGGAGAGTCGAGCCGAGTGTTGGGAGACAGATCCCAGTTGGTTCCTCTGGTTAGGCAGAGAGAGGGGGGAGGAAGAGGAGGAGGAGGAGGAAGAGGAGGAGGAAGAGGAGGAGGAGGGTGACCCCCGAGCTGAAAGCCCCAACCGGCTGAGAGACGACGAGGAAGAGTACGGAGTCCTGGAGGGACCTGAGGAAGAGTTCATCATCATCATCATCATCAAAGACGTACTGAAGGGTCTGACCCACATGACCCGTCCTCACCTGGAGGATGGAGGACTCCGTTGGCCTTGTAGGGTTTGTTCTCACTGTTGATGTGGCCACGAGGAGGCGCAGAAGGAGGCGCAGGAGGAGGAGCGCTGATCACAGCCGAGGCTGCAAACTGAGCGCTGGCCGAGTCCAGAGTCTTTGAACTGGACTCACTGGACTAGAGAGACCAGAACCAGAACAAGGTGAGACCCAGAGGGCAGACTACTATATATATATAAAAATATATATACACACAAATATACATTTATATATGTATTTATATATATATATATGTGTGTGTGTGTATATATATGTGTGTATATATATATATATGTGTGTGTATATATATATATATGTGTGTGTATATATATATATATGTGTGTGTATATACAGGACTGTCTCAGAAAATTAGAATATTGTGATAAAGTTCTTTATTTTCTGTAATGCAATTAAAAAAACAAAAATGTCATGCATTCTGGATTCATTACAAATCAACTGAAATATTGCAAGCCTTTTATTCTTATAATATTGCTGATTATGGCTTACAGCTTAAGAAAACTCTAAAATCCTATCTCATAAAATTTTAATATTTCCTCAGACCAAGTAAAAAAAAGATTTATAACAGCTGAGTGTTTGTCAAGGCTCAGGAAACCCTTGCAGGTGTTTCGAGTTAATTAGACAATTCAAGTGATTTGTTTAATACCCTACTAGTATACTTTTTCATGATATTCTAATATTTAGAGATAGGATATTTGAGTTTTCTTAAGCTGTAAGTCATAATCAGCAATAAATCAGAATAAAAGGCTTGCAATATTTCAGTTGATTTGTAATGAATCCAGAATGCATGACATTTTTGTTTATTTAATTGCATTACAGAAAATAAAGAACTTCATCACAATATTCTAATTTTCTGAGACAGTCCTGTATATATGTGTATATTAGGGCTGTCAATCGATTAAAAAAAATTAACTAATTAATCGCACATTTTGAAATTGCGATTAATTACAAACTTTTAATCGCGATTAATCGCAATTGAAAGTTTGTTCCTTCTTTTTAAAGACAAAACTTCACACAGAGCTGTGTTTTCAAAGAGGCTCCTACCTATAAAGTGCCAGTGAGGTATTTAATATCGTGGATGACAAATTGTTTCTTAAGTGAAACATCAGATTAGTAAAAAAAAAATATATAGAGACCCCATTGGTCCTGTCATCTTTAACACTGAACAGCAGAACCAGTGGCCTTGGTAACTGACTGACATTCACATATGTCACGTGACCCTCTGGAGGCTGAGGGCATTTTCTCCATTTTGCAAAAAAAAGTAAATTCACCTTTTAAAGACTTTTGCATATGACACATACCCACGTGTTATACATCAAACATTCCAGAACAATCTCAGCTCTATATATTGAGGCACATTGTCTTCGCGCCGTGTTCTCTGGTTCTCTGACTGACAGGCTGCTAATGAGCCTTACATGTGTGGTGGGAGGTCCTTTGTGATTTACTGAGTGATCATTGGTTGTTTTTTTTGCAAAATGTTGACAGACAAACGGATTGACCAATCACGGTGAAGGTTTCGTGTGCTGAGTTCTTTCCGCACCGCGTCCCCCGACACGTCGCCCCTCCGTTCCTCTGTGTATCAGAGGGGGAAACGGGAGGAAGGAGGAGCAGGAGGAAACCCGACTGATTCATCCACGAGTTAAACTGATTTATGATCCTTATTTTCGCGGAGAAATAATTGTTTTCTTAATTAATAATTGTGACTTCCACGAACATCGATGTTGGACGTTGTATGATAATCTATAGTTCCTCCATTCTGACACCAAGTCAGTGGGCCCTATAATAATAGTAATATTGTATATAATATGGTCATTCATGAACCAACTTCCTTTTTTTTTTGGCGTGAACAAGTCTTCAAGTCTTGTGCTCTGCTGAGCCTCGAGTCTGTTCCTCGAGTCTGTTCCTCGAGTCTGTTCCTCGAGTCTGTTCCACGAGTCTGTTCCTCGAGTCTGTTCCTCGAGTCTGTTCCACGAGTCTGTTCCTCGAGTCTGTTCCACGAGTCTGTTCCTCGAGTCTGTTCCTCGAGTCTGTTCATCGAGTCTGTTCCTTGAGTCTGTTCCTGGAGTCTGTTCCTCGAGTCTGTTCCACGAGTCTGTTCCTCGAGTCTGTTCCATGAGTCTGTTCCTCGAGTCTGTTCCTCGAGTCTGTTCCTCGAGTCTGAGTCTGTTCCATGAGTCTGTTCCTCGAGTCTGTTCCTCGAGTCTGTTCCTCGAGTCTGTTCTGCCTCTACCTGGTTGTCATGATCTTCTAATCCAGGGGTGTCAAACTCATTTTCACCGAGGGCCACATCCGCCTCATGGCGGCCCTCAAAGGGCCGGTTGTCACTAACACGGTATAATTCTAACTACTCCAGAACATATTGTTAAATAACTGTCTTTGCATTTGTTTGTTTATTTAGGTGTACTTATATAAATGTATAACTATATATGCAAATGTATTTAATGTTATAAAATACATCTATTTAATTTCATTATATTTATTTTAACCCACATTACTTTATCAAAGATCAAACAAACATTATTACATTAACTTTGTTAAAAGCTTTGTCACAGTTGAGACAGGTGGTTCTCCACTGGTCTGGGTAGTGGTTCTCCACTGGTCTGGGTAGTGGTTCTCCACTGGTCTGGGTAGTGGTTCTCCACTGGTCTGGGCAGTGGTTCTCCACTGTCTGGGCAGTGGTTCTCCATGGTCTGGTAGTGGTTCTCTACTGGTCTGGGTAGTGGTTCTCCACTGGTCTGGGTAGTGGTTCTCTACTGGTCTGGGTAGTGGTTCTCCACTGGTCTTGGTAGTGGTTCTCTACTGGTCTGGGTAGTGGTTCTCCACTGGTCTGGGGCAGTGGTTCTCTACTGGTCTGGGCAGTGGCTCTGTCACTGGTCTGGATATGCTAGAGGTTCATGTCATTTATGTTAGCTTTCTCTCATTCCAGGCTTCCTGATTGTTTTCACCTGTCATCACACCTGTCTCCTATGCTCATCAGTGTCAGCCCCGCCCCTGATTGGTCCCACCTGTGTCTTGTTACCATGTGCTTAAATTCCCTGTCTCCCAGTGTTCCTTGTCAGTTCGTCTGGTCTTTTGCCATGATCAGGTCGGGTTATGTTGTGCTCTTGAAAGTTTTGATCCCTCACTCGTGGCGCTTTCATTTTGTTCACTGCAGAACCGAAAAATAAAGTACTTTACACTGCCTCCCGGGTTGCAATTGGGTCCTACTTCTAAGTGTCTGAGTTCGTAACAGAACGAACTGACCCATTATGGACCCAGCCGACCCAAGAACGCTTCACGCCGCTCTGTCGGTACAGTGACGATTTTTCATCCACGAGGAAAACTGGACAAAGTCAGCCGGAAATACAAGAGCTGAGAGGGCGCAGGCGGGTTCAGGAAGAATTATCTACACAGATGCAACAACTGGTTGCCCAAATGAATAATTTTTCACTCATCAACAGACTGCTCCTCCGGTGACGTCATCCACAGCTGAGTGCCTGTCAATACTCCAGCTGACGACCCAGGTCAGGCTGTTTCCTCCCGTTCTGGCTGGCTCTTCCGGAGAGATTGCGGAGACTCTTCAATTGCAGAGCCTTTCTGGTACAGTGTGATCTGCATTTCAACACAACCCAGCAGCTTTTTATCTGAGCATGGTAAAGTGGCGTTTATTGTGTCGATTTAACGGGAAGAGCTGCAGCCTGGGCTACTGCAGAATGGTCTAGAGACACCGAACTATGTTACTCATTGGCCGATTTCATAGAGACTATGAGGCGCATTTTGACCACTCATCGCCTGCTACGGAGGCCAGCAGAAGACTGTTTCCAATACGTCAGCTCAACCGTCAGGTTGATTATGCCATCGAGTTTTGTTAAAGCAACAGCGGACAGCGGATGGAATGTTCCGGCTCTTAAGTAGCGCCTTCATGACAGGACTTTGGGAACCGATAAAGGACCAGCTGGCCCCACTGGAGACACCTCGGGATCTGGAATCCTCATCGCTGTGCCATCGGATCGATAACCGCCTTCGAAAGAGAGAGGAGCGTGCAACCGAGATGTTATTCAGCTTCCAGAATTACTCGAATTCGGCGCGCCAGCGGAGGATTTCCAGCTCATGTTGCGGACCATCAGAGGACTACACTCGAATGACTCCGGGAACCCATGCAGCTTGGAAAAACCAGGCTTTCTCTGGAGAGAGGCAGCGCCGTCTCACGGGAGGTTGCTGTTTCTACTGCGGCCAGCGAATCATCAACTGCTTCATGCCCGGAAAAGATCGTGCTCACCAGTCAAAGGAGGCGCTGGTGAGCAAGTTTCCGCAGACTTCCCTCCTCGACCTGTTACTCAGGTAGACATTTGTATTAACAATCAGACCTTTGACCAGGGTGTGTTAATAGACTCGAGGGCTGGCGAAAGCCTTATAGACTGGGGCCTAGTCAAACAGCTAAAAATAAAACTGTCCCATATCTCATCCTGTTAGTGCCAGTGCCTTAGACGGCCGCTTGTTGTTCACAGTTACCCATTGCACTGAGCCCATACGGATTACTATAAATAAGGACCATACCGAGAGCATGCAATTTCATATTTTTGAGTCGACTCAGCTTTCCCCGATTATTTTGGGGTTTCCTTGGCTGAAGATCCACAATCCTCACATAGACTGGCCTTCAGGGAAAGTTAAGGAATGGAGAGGATTGTAAGGGCAGGTGTAAACTTTCGCATCCTGTTAATCCACCAACAGACTCTAGTAGGATCATTATAGATCACCTGACTATCCTGATCTACACAAGGTACCTTCCTGTTACCATGATTTAAAAAGTGTTTAACAAGTCTAAAGCCTTGTCGCTACCTCCTCACAGATTTTGACTGTCCCATTGATCTCTTACCGGAGCCCCCATTCCCAAGGGGACTTTACTGATTTCGAGACCTGAGAACAGCAATGGATGAATACATCTCCTCTTCACTCCAAATCAGGGATTATCCGTCCTTCATCGTCTCCAGCCGGATGGATTCTTTGTGGGGAAAGAAAGGCGGGTCTCTGAGACCTTGCATAGACTACAGTCCACTACATGACATTACGGTGTAGCACCGCTATCCTCTGCCTCTCATGTCATCTGCTTTTGAACTGCTTCGAGCGGCCAAGATATTCACCAAGATTGGATTTAAGAAATGACATATCACTTGGTTAGAATAAAAACAAGGGGATGAGTGGAAGACTGGATTCAACACTCAGGATAGTCACTATGAGTACTTCCTAATGCCTTGTGGCCTGTGCCATGCACCTGTTTTTCAAGCTTTTGTGAATGAGGTTTTGCGGGAATTCTTGAATATTTCAGTGTTTGTGTATCTGGATGACATGCTGATTTTTCTCCTGAGCAGCTAAATCTCATGTTAACCATGTCCGCCAAGTTTTGCAGAAACTACTGGATAATCAGCTATATGTCAAGGCAGAGAAGTGCGAGTTCCACACAGAAGAGGTGTCTTTCTTAGGATACATAGTCTCACCTAATCATATCCAAATGGATCCTGAAAGTCAGTGCAGTATCCCAGTGGCCCACACCAGACTCCAGGAAAAGGTTCAGCAGTTCCTAGGTTGCTAACTTCTATAGGAAGTTTATTAGAAATTTCAGTTCTGTTGCTGCTCCTCTGCATGTTCTGACTTCTCCTAAGGTTCCTTCAAGTGGACCCCAGGCGGATCTTGCTTTCAAACTTCTCAGAGATAGATTCACCTCAGCTCCCATACTCACCATTCCAGATCTGGCCAGTTTATGGTCGAGGTGGATGCTTCCAATGAGGGGTGGAGGAGTACTGTCTCAACGTTCTGCAGAAGACAACAAGATGCATCCATGTGCTTACCTGTCGCGGAGTTGACAACGGCAGGCGGAATTATGGCGTGGGAAACAAGGGTGTTAGCTGTAAGCTGCCCTAGGAATGGAGACACTGGCTAGAGGGTGCAAGCAACCGTTTTTAGTCTGGACAGATCACAAGAATCTAGAATATATAAGAAAGGCTAAGCGTCTCAACTCCCGTCAGGCCAATTGGACACTTTTCTTTAGTAGATTCAACTTCACACCTCTCTTTTAGGTCGGGTCTCAGAATCAAAAACCCGATGCTTTGTCTGCGTCTTTTGATCCCGAACCACTTGGTGAGAGCCCAAGACCATCCTTCCACTTAACCGGGTGATCGGAGCCTTTTCACTGTGCAAGTGGAGTCAGACGTTAAAGAGGCAAATGTCATGAATCCAGCACCCAGCGAGTGTCCCAACAATCTGCTGTTTTGTTCCTGAGGCTCTTCACTCCAAGGTCATCCACTGGGCTCACTCATCTGTGCTTTTCGTTGCCATCCGGGAGTAGCAAGAACAATGTTCAGGATTCAACAACGTTTCTGGTGCCATCCATGAAGAAAAATGTGGCCGGTATGTAGCGGCTTGTCCGGTGTGTGCGTGTAATAAGACCTCATCTCAAGTTAAGATGGGCTTGCTCCAGCCGCTGCCGATTCCCCATCGTCCTTGGTCACACATTTGATGGATTTTGTGACGGGATTTCCCTCATCCAGAGGCAAGACTACGGTTCTAACAGTGGTTGATCGATTTTCAAAAGATGGCTCACTTCATCCCATTGACCAAGCTTCCTCTGCCAAAGTCACCGCAGAGGTCATGATGAATCACGTATTCAGGATCCATGGTTCCCTAATGACATTGTTTTCCGACAGGGTCCACAATTCATTTCGCCTTCTGGAAAGAGTTTTGTCGACTCATAGGTGCCACCGTCAGCCTGTCATCAGGATATCACCCTCAGTCAAATGGACAGTCTGGAGCCGCCTGAACCAAGAACTAGAGACTACGCTTTCACGTTGTCTGCGTCTCCCAGAACCAGACCACCTGGGTGACCACCTCACATGGGTCGAGGTTGCCCACAATACCCTTCCTACGGCGCTACAGGTCTCTCTCCATTCCATTGTGTCAATGGTTTCCAGCCTCCCACTTTTCCTAACAATGAGGAAGAGGTGATGGTTCCCATCGGCACATGCCATGATCAGGCGTTATCGCAGAGTTTGGGCTGGTGCTCGCCAGTCTCTCTTCTCCCAAGTTCATGGCTCGGATGAAGGCTGTTACGGACGTTCATCGCAGGGTCGCTAACCCACTCCTACAGTCCAGGCCAAAAGGTTTGGCTCTCACCAAAGACTTACCACTCCATGTGCCTCAAAAGAAACTGGGCTCCGAGATTTGTGGGTCCGTTTCCAGTGTCCAGGAGTCATCAACCCGGCGTCACGCTTGCAGCACGCTCCCAGGACCTTGAGAGTGCACCCAACGTTTCACGTTAGTAGAATCAAGCAGTTAGAGCACACTTGTTCCCGCCTTCCAAGCCCCTCACCGCCCCAGTTCTTTGAAGGGGGTGGCGTTTACAAAGCATCCGTAGCTACTGGAGGTCCGTGTAATAGGGAGGAGCAAGCAATTCCTGGTAGACTGGAAGGGTTACGGTCCTGAGGCTAGAAGCTGGATAGCTGCTTCATTTATCGTAGACAAGACTCTTATCCCACGACTTTACAATCAGCCTGGGCCATCGAGTTGGCCCTAGAGAAGTACTGTTGTGCACCAACAGATATGCTAGAGGAGGTTCATGTCATTTATGTTAGCTTTCTCCTCATTCCAGGCTTCCTGATTGTTTTCACCTGTCATCACACCTGTCTCCTATGCTCATCAGTGTCAGCCCGCGCCTGATTGGTCCTTAACCTGTGTCTTGTTACCATGTGCTTAGAATTCCCTGTCTCCCAGTGTTCCTTGTCAGTCGTCTGGTCTTTTGCCATGATCAGGTCGGGTTATGTTGTGCTCTAGGCTGGGGCATTTTATACATTTTACAACAAAAAAAAATTCCCCTTTTTAAAGGTTTTGCATGTGACACATCCCCCACGTGTTCTACATCAAACATTCCAGAACAATCTCAGCTCTATTCAATGAGGCTCATTGTCCTCGCGCGTGTTCTCTGCTCTCTGACTGACAGGCTGCTAATGAGCCTCACCTGTGAGGGGGGAGGTCCTTTGTGATTTACTGAGTGTTCATTGGTTTTTTTTTCCCAAAATGTTGACAGACAAAGGATTGACCAATCACGGTGAAGGTTTCTGTGACGAGTTTTTTCCCCGGCCCCCCCGACCTTGCCCTCTGTTCCTCTGTGTATCAGAGGGGGAGACGGGAGGAAGGAGGAGCAGGAGGAAACCCGACTGATTCATCCACGAGTTAAACTGATTTATGATCCTTATTTTCGCAGAGAAATAATTGTTTTAAAAACGGACAGTGTTTAACTGCACTGCCGCGGTTTGACACTCATTTAAAAATTAAACAACACCTAACCCCATATATATATATGTGTGTGTGTGTGTGTGTGTATATATATATGCGTGTATATGTGTGTGTGTATATATATATATGTGTGTATATATATATGTGTGTGTATATATATATATGTGTGTATATATATGTGTGTGTATATATATATTAGGGCTGTGAAACGATTACAAATTTTAATCGGATTAATCACAGGTTTTTGTGGATTAATCATGATTAATCACATATTACCGATATTCTCGGTATATTTTGTGAAACATAAGATTTATGACTAAAGACGGATATATTCATTTATACATGCTTCTATACAGTGGTGCTGCAACACAGCAGTTATGTAGCATGTTTCTGCCATATGGAAGATTAATGCATCTACATCGTAAACAGAATGTTTAACCTCCTGTTACCTTTGGGTCAATTTGCCCCCATTCAATGTTTAATGTGGTGTTTTTGGGGTCAATTTGCCCCCAGGCTTTTTTTCACTGTGTCAAACATATCAGAAATATCAATTTTTTATTTATTTAAAGGGCTATTTAGGTAGTCAACAAACAAACATAAAGTACCCACTTAAACTTGGGAAGAATATTAATTCTAAAATTTTCGGGAGGTTTTAATTGTTTCAAATTGACCCCGGGGGTAAAATATGTTATTAAATGTAAAGGTAACGGGGGTTTAAAACAGAACATTTTTCTCTTGTTTGTCAACCATTAACTCCACCATGATACAATCTAAAGGCCTCTAGTCTTCCTCTGCAGCTGCTGAGGCAAACTGACTGTGTGGGTTTTCTTCATGAACGGGGCCCGTGATGAAAGGGACGGGGACACCGCTGCAAAGCTGAAACCTCCCCGGGCCCGGACAGGTGGAAAATTGACAAGTGACTTTTTTTTTGCCCGTCCGGGGAGCTCTGTGGCGCAGAGGGAGATCGAAAAGTGTTAACGCAACAAGAGACAGAGATGACATGCTGTGGGAGATAATCAACAACAGTTGTTTAATAAAAGAACAAAGCGTGCTCTAGAGAACATGTCAGGGCCAATCTTTTAATGTCATCGATCTACCGACACTCCCCGCGATCGACTGGCAGGTCGCGATGGGCGTGTTGAGACCCTGATCTACAGGAAGTAAAAAAGTTTCCGGGGTGAACCTGCGGAAGGATCATTACCGATGAACAGACCGCTGCATGAGAGCGGACAGAGTTCAGATTGAAGTGGTGGATTGGAAGCTCATTTTGCAAGTGACTTTTTTTATGGGGCCAAAACAGGGGTTGAAGCTCATTTCCTGGGTTTAAAAAAAAAAAAGTTAAATGTAATTGG
Organism: Pseudoliparis swirei; assembly: GCF_029220125.1. Classification (NCBI taxonomy): domain Eukaryota; kingdom Metazoa; phylum Chordata; class Actinopteri; order Perciformes; family Liparidae; genus Pseudoliparis; species Pseudoliparis swirei. Next base: position 23,658,478 of record NC_079389.1, read on the forward strand.
GTTAACTATTAAATTTTTTCCGCCTTATATATAAAATTTTGGGGGTTATAAATTAAGTTTTGATGTTTAGAAAAAGAAATTTTATAAAATTCTTTATTTTTTAAAATAAAAAAAGTCTTTATTTTACAAAAAACTGAAAAACCTTTTATTTTTTTAAATTGCTGAATTTTCACTTAAAAAATTAAAAATTTTCTATAAAATTTTTAAAATTTCCCCAGCCGTGTTTTTAACGCATTTTTTTAACCCGGGAAAACCCCTTCAGGGTTTCGTTAAATTGAAATTAATATTTGAAACCCCCCTTTAACTTTTCATGTTTCAAATTTGGAAAAAATTTGGTTTTTTTAAGTGAAAACCAAAACAGTTCGAAAAAAAGGCTTTAATATTTCGGATTTTAAAAATCCGAAATAATTTTTTTGTTTTTAATTCATTACGAAAATAAAGAACTTCATCCAAAATTTTAATTTTTTTTTAACGTTGATTGGGTTTTTATTTGTGTGATTATTTTAGGCTGGAAAAAAAAAAACTCATTAAAAATTACGGTTTCTTAATTTTTTTGATTTAAATGGGGAAAATTCCAATGCCTTTTTGGTGTTGCTATGTAGTTCAGGTTCCCCCCCGATCTTCCCGGCCCCGGGTTTACCCGGCCCCCCCCTACAAAAATTAAAAAATTGGGGAAAAGGGTTTTAGTTTTTTTCCCCAAATTTGTCCCTTTTGAAAATTTTGGGGTTTAAAAATTTTAAAAGGGGGTTTTTTTTTAATTTTAACCTGGTTATATCTTGTTATCAAACCCTCCCGGTTCCCCCAAAACGACCTTAAGGGCAGGGAAACCCCGGCCCCCCGGGGGGGGGGACCCTTTTTGGGCCCGACCCCTTGGGCCCCCCTTTTTTTTGGGGGGTTTTTTTCCCCCTTTTTTTTCCCCCTTTTTTTTTAAATTTTGGGGGCCCCCAAATTTTTTTTGTTTAAATTTTAAAAGTTGTTTAAAAAAAAAAAAAATTTTTTTGGGAATTTTAAAAATTTTTTTGGGTTTAATTTTAAAAAAACCCTTTTTGGGTTTTTAAACCAAAAGGTAATAGTTTTTTAAAAAAAACCAAAAAAAAGTTAATCTTTGTTGGGCCAAAAAAGTCCTTGAAAAGACCCCTTTTCCCCTTTGGGCCCCCCCCAACCCCAAAAAAGGTTAGATTTAGCCCGGAAACTTTTTTAACCAAAAAATTTTTAAGGGGGTTTTTAACCCCCCAAAAACCCAAAAAAAATCCCCAAAAAAATTTAAAATATTAAAGTTTCCCAAAAATTTGGGGCTTAAAAAAACTTTTTTTTTTTTAAAAAAAAAAATTTTGTTTTTATTTTTTTTTAAAAAACATGGGTATTTTTTTTTTTTAATTTTTTTTTTTTTTAAAAACTTTATTAAAATTTTAAAAGAAAAAAAAAAATTTTTTGGGGTTTTTAAATTTGGGGTTTAAATTTTTTTGTTTTTAAAAAAAGGATTTTTTTTTAAAACCCCCCTTTTCCCCCCTTTTTTTAAAAAATTTTTTGGGGGAAAATTCCCCCGGGCCCTAAACCCCCGAATATTTGAAAAATTTTTCCCGGGTTGGGCCCTTTTTGGGGTTTTTTCCCCCAAAAAACCCTTTTTTTTAAAAAATTTTTGGGGGGGTGGGGGGTAAAACCAAAAAACCCTTAAAAGGGTCAAAGGGGCCCGAAGGGGCAAATAAAAAAACCCTTTTTTTGGGGGAACCTAAATAGCCCTTTAAATAAATAAAAAGTTGATATTTCTGATATGTTTGACACAGTGAAAAACAGCCTGGGGTCAAATTGACCCCAAGAACACCGACATTAAACATTGAATGGGGTCAAATTGACCCGAAAGGTAACAGGAGGGTTAAACATTCTGTTTAGGATGAAGATGTATTAATGTTCCATATGGAAGAAAACTGCTAAGTAACTGCTGAGTTGCAGCACCATTGTATAGAAGAATGTATAAATGTATATATCCGTCTTTTGTCATAAATCTCTATGTTCTCACAAAATATACCGAGAATATCGGTAATATGTGATTAATCATGATTAATCCACAAAAACCTGTGATTAACCCGATTAAAAATTGTAATCGTTTCACAGCCCTAATATACAGGACTGTCTCAGAAAATTAGAATATTGTGATAAAGTTCTTTATTTTCTGTAATGCAATTAAAAAAACAAAAATGTCATGCATTCTGGATTCATTACAAATCAACTGAAATATTGCAAGCCTTTTATATTTTTTTATATTGCTGATTATAACACAACAGAAAACTCTAAAATCCTATCTCATAAAATTTTAATATTTCCTCAGACCAAGTAAAAAAAGATTTATAACAGCTGAGTGTTTGTCAAGGCTCAGGAAACCCTTGCAGGTGTTTAGAGTTAATTAGACAATTCAAGTGATTTGTTTAATACCCTACTAGTATACTTTTTCATGATATTCTAATATTTAGAGATAGGATATTTGAGTTTTCTTAAGCTGTAAGCCATAATCAGCAATAAATCAGAATAAAAGGCTTGCAATATTTCAGTTGATTTGTAATGAATCCAGAATGCATGACATTTTTGTTTTTTTAATTGCATTACAGAAAATAAAGAACTTCATCACAATATTCTAATTTTCTGAGACAGTCCTGTATATATGTGTATATATATATATATGTGTGTGTGTATATATATATATGTGTGTATATATATTAGGGCTGTCAGCGTTAACGCGTTAATCTATGCGATTCATTTGGCCGCGTTAACGCACTAAAATATTTTAATGCAATTAACGCAACTTTGTTTACTTCCGGTGTTCGTTGAAGTTTTTACACTCAAACAGAGTGTCAAGCCGCGGCAGTACGGTTTAACACTGTTTCCGTTTTTAAAACAATTATTTCTCCGCGAAAATAAGGAACATAAATCAGTTTAACTCGTGGATGAATCAGTCGGGTTTCCTCCTGCTCCTCCTTCCTCCCGTCTCCCCCTCTGATACACAGAGGAACGGAGGGGCGACGTGTCGGGGGACGCGGCGCGGAAAGAACTCGTCACACGAAACCTTCAACGTGATTGGTCAATCTGTTTGTCTGTCAATATTTTGGGGAAAAAACAACCAATGAACACTCAGTAAATCACAAAGGACCTCACACCTCACAGGTGAGGCTCATTAGCAGCCTGTCAGTCAGAGAGCAGAGGACACAGCGCGAGGACAATGAGGCTCATTTCAGAGCTGAGATTGTTCTGGAATGTTTGATGTATAACACGTGGGGGTGTCACATGCAAATGCCTTTAAAAGGTGAATTTAAATTTGTTTGTAAAATGTATAACATGAGCCCAGCCTCCAGAGGGTTAACGTGACATATGTGAATGTCAGTCAGTTACCAAGGCCACTGGTTCTGCTGTTCAGTGTTAAAGATGACAGGACCAATGGGATCCATACCTGCAAACTCATGAGGGGTGAAAAAGGTGACAACGGGGGGTGCAGGTGACTTTTTTTTTTTTGTCACCACACCACATCCACGTTGTTTGAAGCCTCAAAGCTTTTAGAACCACAACTACAGTCATTTTATTGTTCTGACCACAAATCTAAATAATGATAATAAACAGTTTAAGAACAAAAGGTCCTCCTCTGACTCAGCCCTGTAATGATAGTAATAACAAATATACATTGTCATTATATATAATATGGTTAAAGTCATTCATGAACCAACTTCCTTTTTTTCCTGAACAGTCCTCATGGACTTCTCCCTGAATCTGTTCTGTCTCTACCTGTTTGTCACGATACTCATATTATAACTTCTATACATATTACATACCTGCCATAAATATCATGATACCCGATACCAGAATTCAATACACCATACAAACAATATGGTACCATAATTACGAGACTGGTATATTTATCTATAATAGTAATAAATAAAACATCTGTAGTATGGTTCACTTTTTACCAACTTTTTCAACACTTAACAAATGACAGTAATATTAGTATTCATACAGCCAGATATGAATGAAACTACATGGTTCCATCATAGCATTGATTATTCACTATGAGGCCGTTAGTCTCTGACCAGATGATCCACAGTTCATCAGGATGAGCAGCTGGAGAGTTACACAACTTTACAGACTGAAACATTTCACTTCTGGCATCTTTTTATTTTTTAAGCCGAAGTCTCTAAGCTCCGCCTCTTCTCTCGCTGTGAGCTGCGCAGCGCAGTGTGCGCAGACAGCTCGACACGGGGCAGCGCGTGCGCTCTGATCGCTCTCTTCATGAAGTATCGATACTAAAAATATGCTAAATCACATCGTGTTTAACGTACGGGTACTTTGTTACAGGGCTCCAGACTAACTTTTTTTACTAGGAGCACAGTGGCCCCTAACTTAAAATTTTAGGGGCGCAAGCAGAAAATTTAGGGGCGCACAGGGTTTTCCTGGGTCAAAATGGGTCTTGATTGCTCCCAAAAAAAATGTTTGCGCTGTGCGCGCACCGTCTATTCGTGCAGGTCGAGCTGTTGAGTGAGTGATCAGCAGCTGGCCGCTCGGTCCATTCACGCACCTCACAGTTGCGTATTGATCAGACAAGAAGACACGCTTATCAACTCCAGTGTCTCCCCTACTATTATAACAGGGTGAAATCTCCACCCGCCACTCTGTAATTTTCGTCTACCCCCCCCCCCCCGTCAACAATTCTCGGCTCGCGTGACAGAGCGATGCGCCACACATCAGTTCGTAGTTTTTAATCGCAGACTTTTTTGCCTTTGGCGCTGGGTTGTCTTAGGCGCTCGGGAAAACGGCTTAGGCGCCCAAATTTTCTCTGCAGGAAAAACCCTGACACACTATAAATCGACTTGCAAAGTTTTCTCATCATTTTTACTGTATTACTGATAAATAATTTGACAATATACAATCTTATGCCTGTTTGCCTTCATGAACTGCAAAACATTCACAACAGAACTCTTCAGAAGTTACTGTATTGAGTTTAAACATATTTGAAGAGAAAACATACCTTGAGCATGTGCATGTTGCACTTCGATGTGGCCAATCAAAACATTTGTTGGTTTCTAGAGATGCACCGATCAGGTTTTTGGTGCCGATCACCGATCACTGAAATCAGTATCTGCCGATCACCGATAATACCGATCACCGATCACTGAAATCTGTATCTGCCGATCACCGATAATACCGATCACCGATCACTGAAATCAGTATCTGCCGATCCGATAATACCAATCACCGATCACGGTGTCGATTGAAGCATTCTATTTTTTGTGTAGCATTATTGCCTAGGACTATGAGGAAATACATATATAAAGCAACTCAAACATTAAAGAAATTACCGATTTCTTTAAACATTTAGGACTTTTACTTTGAAAAATGTCCTAATTGATACATTACAATTGTTTGATCGCTATTGTAGGGGATTTCAGATATGTATGGAACACATCTGCATCATTCATTTCCTGGAACTCTTGGGGAAATCTATTTACAGGACTTTTCTTAACATACAAAAGACTGACTAATTTTTATAAACTCTTCCTTGGTACAGTAAAAATGTTTTAATGTTAGCATAATTTAAGCTAAATCTCAGAAACTATCTATAAAGATACAACATCAGTTCATATGTTCGTGTATGATTTGTCGACATCTTATTTTGATAAACGGATGTTGTTTCACGTGGTTCTTTCCGCTAACTTTGCAAAACCGTATGTTGTCACTTAAATCCTTCCGCTAACGTTATCAAAACCCTCGCGCGCTCCTGATGGAATGTGTTTACCGTGAGCATCAGTCTCTAGGGGCAGACATGTGAGAGTCGGCTGAGTCGACCCAGAGATTCAACTCGGGGGACGGGGACGCCGCTCGGTGGTGAGGATCCCCTCTGACCTCTCACTCTGCGGCCCTCGCCCTCGTTGTGTCTCCGTTGCGGTGCGCCTCTTTTCACACATTAGCCCCCCCCCCCGCTCACACACAGGCCAGCCTTCTTCTTCTTCGGTTTTCGTCTCCTTTCTTCTTCTTCTGGAGTTAATGTCGGTTAGCAAACCAGTCATTCAGGCATTACCGCTAACTATAGTGGGCTGAAGTGTAGAACAAGTTTGTAAGCAACAAAAATATTTAATAACAAAAAAAAGAAATCTGCTAATTTACTGGTCGCGCATGCGCGAGTTGATGAAAAATTTACTCGCACTGTGTCTAATTTTAGGCGCAAAATGCGACCATTTGGTCGCAGTCTGGAGCCCTGTGTTAGCATCGCTACACCGTGCAGCGTGACAGGAGTAGATGTAGCGGGCTAACATTCAAGCTAACCTGAACCCCCAAACGATGTGGACATCTGAACGTTGATTGGCCGAGACACGTCACGTCCCATCAAAGATGTCCTATTGTGAGGAGCACCACTTCACATTTTTCTCCGCGTCTCACTGCAATCTCAACGGCAGCGGGCCAGGTCACACCCCCCCCCCAAAAAAAAACTCTTCGGATCTCCACGATTCACGTGGATGACCTATTTTGAGTTCAAAACGTTGAATATCACCGAAAGGTGACAAGTTTGCAGGTATGGGGGTCTCAATATACTTCTTTTCTTTTACTAATCTGATGTTTCACTGAAGAAACAATTTATCATCCACAATATTAAATCCCTCACTGGCACTTTATAGGTAGGAGCCTCTTTGAAAACACAGCTCTGTGTGAAGTTTGGTCTTTAAAAAGAATGAACTTTTAACTTTTAACTTTTAATTGCGATTAATCGCGATTAATGAATTTCAAAATGTGCGATTAATTAGTTATTTTTGTAAAATCGATTGACAGCCCTAATATATATATGTGTATTTATATATATATATATGTGTGTGTGTGTGTATATATATATGTGTGTGTATATATATAAATGTGTGTATATATATATATATATATATGTGTGTGTGTATATATATATATGTGTATATATACACGTGTGTGTACCTGTGTCCGGTGGGGGGCGGGCGGTCGGGCTGAAGCAGAGTCCTGTCGCTGAAGCTTCTCCAGATGTTTCTGCCTCTGGACCAGCTGCTGCTGGTGGCTGTGGTACTGCTCCTCTGTGATGCCCCCTGCTGGCCACAGAGGGAACACGCGCTAAAGCACAGGAGCAGGCAGTTCCCACGGGGACCGGGCCCCTGCAGTCCGGCCCCAGAGCTCACCTGAGTTCTTGCGAGGCGAAAGGCAACAGGTGACTCTGGCGCCCTCCGCGGAGGCCTCCGCGGTCCTGGTGCCGCCCTCCCTCGGGCCCTGAAGCGGTCTGGGCCTGAAGCAGAACCTCCTCAGGGTCTGGATGTTGCTCAGGACCTCCGTCAGAGAGGAGGCCCCGGAGGCCAGGGTGCTCCTCTGGCCCAGCGTGGCCCCGCAGGCCGGGTGAGCCAGAGAGTCCAGCCGCTTCAGGACCGGGTCCAGCAGCGAGGAGGCCCGGTCCAGCAGGATCCTGATCAGAGAGAGAAGAGCTTCAGCTTCACCGGCGAAGACCGGGACGAAGGGCGTGAGGGGCCTACCTGCCCCCCCGGCCTATCCTGCGCCGGCTCAGTCCCGTCCAATGAGGAGGCAGAATCAGCTCGGCCAGAGAGTGACGGAGACACGGAGGCAGCGTGCCGAGCCCCAGGGGACCGTCTCCACCCGGCTGCCTCGTCCCCGGCTGCAGAAACAAATGCATACAGTTAGAGCACCGAGGAAGAGCTACAGAAGAGTACTAGCAGTAGTACTAGTACTACCATCAGTGCCGAGTACAGCAGAGGAACTCACTGAGAGATATTCACAGCCAGCTTTCCTCCTGAAGACATAAACTCCATCAGGATTGTTTTGCTCTTCATCGGATGAAGACGAAGGACACTGAGGAGACCAGAACACGGTTAAGACGCGCGTCCTGTGGTACTGTGTGTGGTACTGCTCAGTAGTACTGCTGACCAGGGGGGAGGGGGGGGGAGGGCTGTCCTCCTCTCCAGAGCTGTGGAAGTCGTACTGCTGGATGTCGGCCTTGTTGACGGTGAAGGGGCCGGGCGGTCTGCAGGGGCGCCTCTGGGGGGGGCGGAGCCGGTCCCGCCTGCCGGTCTTCTTGGGTCTCATCGGGCTGAAGGGGAGCGGGTCTGAGACCGGCTTCTTCTGAAACACAGGCTGAGCATGAGGTCTGAGCCACGGCTCCATGAGACACGTCTTCAGTCAGGAGCCAAGACATTCAACTTCAATAAATAAATACATACAAATATATTTGAATATATATAAATAGAACATATTATATATAAATATATATATAAATAATACAAATATAGAATTATTCATAAATATATTTTTAATTGTTTTGTTTATATATATATATTAAAAAATATATATATAATATATATTTCTATATATAAATAAAATATATATTTGTATATATATATATATATAAATAATACAAATATAAAATTAGCTATATATATATATAAGATGTTATTTATATATAAATAAAATATATATATAAATATATCTATAAATAAATATATATTTGTGTTTATTTATTTATATATAAATAAAATATATATATATGTAAATAAAATATATATTTATATATAAATAAACAATGATATAAATAAATATACAAAAATATATAAACAAATATACATAAATACACAAATATATAAATATTTATATAAATAAATACTACAGTTGAAAACATAATAATAATATATTATAATGAATCTAGATACTGCAGGCCCTGCAGGAGGTGACCTTTGTTCTATGGAGTTACTCCTGAGGAGTAACTTCACTGGTCAGTACCTTGACGTCTGTTCTGTGTCTGTTGTTCAGAGTCACCGGGATGCTGTATGCTGGTTTCTCCACCAGGGGGAGTGAAACCTCCCTGAGAGTTTCTCCACTGAAGTCTTCCATCTGGTACCTGAACACACAAACATCAGACCTCAGACCTGCAGCCCACACTGACAAAGTACCTCAGCACGTCCTCCAGGGGGAGCTGCTGAGCCCAGATGCTCCTCCTCACCTCCTCTCCGCCTCCTCCAGGGTGAGGTGCAGCACCTCTCTCTTGGACTTCTCCCTCCTCTTGATCATCTCCAGGATGCTGACAGTCCGGCGGAACTCTCTCCTCAGCCTCAGCATCTTCTCGTACGACGCCTCGTCGTTCTTACGGTTCTAAAATACAGATTATTATTATTATAATAATAATAGAGAACAAACGTAACGACTCTCTAGTCGTTATGAACCACGTTGGCACCTCAACAGATTCTCAAATAACCGAGAAATGAGAAGTTTAGTTTTTATCCAACTACAATTCAATTAATATTATGTTTATCTAACTATAATCTAACCAATAGTTATCATCGACCTAATAACTAATTTCGTGACCATAAACCTAATTTTTATTTAACTGTAATCTAACTAACAGTTTTTATAAACTAATATTTTGTATTTAACTATAAACTAACCAATATGTGTTTATATAATCTAACTAATATTTTTTATCGAACTAATATTTTTTATTTAACTATAAACTAACTAGTACGTTTTTATATAATCTAACTAATAAATTGTATGGAACTAATATTTTTTTTATCGAACTAATATTTTGTATCCAACTAATAATCTAATAATATTTTTTCTCGAACTAATAGTTTTAATTTAACTAATAATTTTGATCTAACTAGAATTCAATAATATTTCTATCCAACTATAATCGAAGAATAGTTTTTATTTAACTATAATCTAATAATATTTGTATTTAACTACAATTTAATAGAAGGTTTTAATCTAACTATAATCTAGTAGTTAACACTGCAGTGTCTCCATGGGGCGACAAACGATGTTAATATACATAATAATCATATTTATTATGTATATTTGGGCGTTTTAGTACTTTAGTCGTATTTATTACGATACGACGTAACAACTCATATATTTGATTCCTCATTGAATCCTAAATGTGTCCGAGTGGACCAGCAGGACCAGAGAAGTCCACCAGGGGGACCCACCTTCCTGGTCTGCATCTTCTCCGTGCGGCGCCTGAAGGCCACGTAGGCGTCTCCGTTGGTGGACCCGTCTCTCCGCTCCTGTTTGACATGCGGCGTGAGGGGCGGAGCTACAGGGCTCCGCCTCTTCCTCACCCAGTAGTCGTACACCGACTGCAGCAGGAAGTCGTCCTCGTTCAGCAGCTGCTTCGCCTCCGAGAGAGAGACCATCTGAGGAGGAACCAGAACCAGTGAGACCAGCTGAGGAACCAGAACCAGTGAGACCAGCTGAGGAGGAACCAGAACCAGTGAGACCAGCTGAGGAACCAGAACCAGTGAGACCATCTGAGGAGGAACCAGAACCAGTGAGACCAGCTGAGGAGGAACCAGAACCAGTGAGACAAGCTGAGGAACCAGAACCAGTGAGACCAGCTGAGGAGGAACCAGAACCAGTGAGACCAGCTGAGGAACCAGAACCAGTGAGACCATCTGAGGAGGAACCAGAACCAGTGAGACCAGCTGAGGAACCAGAATCAGTGAGACCAGCTGAGTAAGAACCAGAACTACAGAGACTGAAGATGTCTGTTGATCCAGAACGAGTTTGTAGTACCATATTGCCCCACTAGAGAGCTTGTAGTACCATATTACCCCACTAGAGAGCTTGTAGTACCATATTACCCCACTAGAGAGCGTGTAGTACCATATTACCCCACTAGAGAGCTTGTAGTACCATATTACCCCACTAGAGAGCTTGTAGTACCATATTGCCCCACTAGAGGCGTGTAGTACCATATTACCCCACTAGAGGCTTGTGGTACCATATTACCCCACTAGAGGCTTGTAGTACCATATTACCCCACTAGAGGCTTGTGGTACCATGTTGCCCCACTAGAGAGCGTGTAGTACCATGTTACCCCACTAGAAAGCTTGTAGTACCATATTGCCCCACTAGTGAGCTTGTAGTACCATATTACCCCACTAGAGAGCTTGTAGTACCATATTACCCCACTAGAGGCTTGTAGTACCATATTACCCCACTAGAGAGCTTGTGGTACCATATTACCCCACTAGGAGCTTGTAGTACCATGTTGCTCCACTAGAGGCTTGTAGTACCATATTGCTCCACTAGAGGCTTGTAGTACCATATTACCCCACTAGAGGCGTGTAGTACCATGTTACCCCACTAGAGGCTTGTGGTGCCATATTACCCCACTAGAGGCGTGTGGTACCATATTGCCCCACTAGAGGCTTGTGGTACCATATTACCCCACTGGTGAGCGTGTGGTACCATATTACTCCACTGGAGGCTTGTGGTACCATATTACCCCACTAGAGGTGTGTGGTACCATGTTACCCCACTAGTGAGCTTGTAGTACCATATTACCCCACTAGAGGCTTGTGGTACCATAATGCCCCACTAGAGGCTTGTGGTACCATATTGCCCACTAGAGGCATGTGGTACCATATTACCCCACTAGTGAGCTTGTAGTACCATATTACCCCACTAGAGGCTTGTGGTACCATATTACCCCACTAGAGGTGTGTGGTACCATATTACCCCACTAGAGGCTTGTGGTACCATGTTGCCCCACTAGAGGCTTGTGGTACCATATTACCCCACTAGAGGCGTGTAGTACCATATTACCCCACTGGTGAGCGTGGTACCATATTACTCCACTGGAGGCTTGTGGTACCATATTACCCCACTAGAGGTGTGTGGTACCATATTATCCCACTAGTGAGCTTGTGGTACCATATTACCCCACTAGTGAGCTTGTGGTACCATATTACCCCACTAGAGGCTTGTGGTACCATATTACCCCACTAGAGAGCTTGTGGTACCATAATGCCCCACTAGAGGCATGTGGTACCATATTACCCCACTAGAGGCTTGTGGTACCATATTACCCCACTAGAGGCATGTGGTACCATATTACGCCACTAGTGAGCTTGTGGTACCATATTACCCCACTAGAGGCTTGTGGTACCATATTACCCCACTAGAGAGCTTGTGGTACCATGTTGCCCACTAGAGGCTTGTGGTACCATATTACCCCACTAGAGGCGTGTGGTGCCATATTACCCCACTAGTGAGCGTGTGGTACCATATTACTCCACTAGAGGCTTGTAGTACCATATTACCCCACTAGAGGCTTGTAGTACCATATTGCCCCACTAGAGCTTGTGGTACCATATTGCCCACTAGAGAGCTTGTGGTACCATATTACCCCACTAGTGGCTTGTGGTACCATATTACCCCACTAGAGGCTTGTAGTACCATATTACCCCACTAGAGGCTTGTAGTACCATATTACCCCACTAGAGAGCTTGTAGTACCATATTACCCCACTAGAGAGCTTGTGGTACCATATTGCTCCACTAGAGGCTTGTAGTACCATATTGCTCCACTAGAGAGCTTGTAGTACCATATTACCCCACTAGAGGCTTGTAGTACCATATTGCCCCACTAGAGGCTTGTGGTACCATATTGCCCCACTAGAGGCTTGTAGTACCATATTACCCCACTAGAGAGCTTGTAGTACCATATTACTCCACTAGAGGCTTGTGGTACCATATTACCCCACTAGAGGCTTGTGGTACCATATTACCCCACTAGAGGCTTGTAGTACCATATTACCCCACTAGAGGCTTGTGGTACCATATTACCCCACTAGAGGCATGTGGTACCATATTACCCCACTAGTGAGCTTGTGGTACCATATTGCCCACTAGAGAGCTTGTAGTACCATATTACCCCACTAGAGGCATGTAGTACCATATTACCCCACTAGAGCATGTGGTACCATATTACCCCACTAGAGGCATGTAGTACCATATTACCCACTAGAGGCATGTGGTACCATATTACCCCACTAGAGGCATGTAGTACCATATTACCCCACTAGAGGCATGTGGTACCATATTACCCCACTAGAGAGCATGTAGTACCATATTACCCCACTAGAGGCTTGTGGTACATTTGCCCACTAGAGGCTTGTGTACCATATTAGCCACTAGTCAAAGTCAAAGTCAAGCCTGGTGGATGAACCATATTGCCCACTTGTGAGCCGGTATCTCCTCCCAGAGGGCAGGAGAGAGCTTGTAGTACCATATTACCCCACTAGAGAGCGTGTAGTACCATATTACCCCACTAGTGAGCTTGTAGTACCATATTACCCCACTAGAGAGCTTGTAGTACCATATTACCCCACTAGAGAGCTTGTAGTACCATATTGCCCCACTAGAGAGCGTGTAGTACCATATTGCCCCACTAGAGAGCGTGTAGTACCATATTGCCCCACTAGAGAGCTTGTAGTACCATATTACCCCACTAGAGAGCGTGTAGTACCATATTACCCCACTAGAGAGCTTGTAGTACCATATTACCCCACTAGAGAGCTTGTAGTACCATATTGCCCCACTAGAGAGCTTGTAGTACCATATTGCCCCACTAGAGAGTGTGTAGTACCATATTGCCCCACTAGAGAGCTTGTAGTACCATAATGCCCCACTAGAGAGCGTGTAGTACCATATTACCCCACTAGAGAGCTTGTAGTACCATATTACCCCACTAGAGAGCGTGTAGTACCATATTACACCACTAGTGAGCTTGTAGTACCATATTACCCCACTAGAGAGCTTGTGGTACCATATTACCCCACTAGAGAGCTTGTGGTACCATATTACCCCACTAGAGAGCTTGTGGTACCATATTACCCCACTAGAGAGCTTGTGGTACCATATTACCCCACTAGAGAGCTTGTGGTACCATATTACCCCACTAGAGGCTTGTAGTACCATGTTACCCCACTAGAGAGCTTGTGGTACCATATTACCCCACTAGAGAGCTTGTGGTACCATATTACCCCACTAGAGGCGTAGTACCATATTACCCCACTAGAGGCTTGTGGTACCATATTACCCCACTAGAGGTGTGTAGTACCATATTACCCCACTAGAGAGCTTGTAGTACCATATTACCCCACTAGAGGCTTGTGGTGCCATATTACCCCACTAGAGAGTGTGGTACCATATTGCCCCACTAGAGGCTTGTGTACCATATTACCCCACTAGAGAGCTTGTGGTACCATATTACCCCACTAGAGAGCTTGTGGTACCATATTGCCCCACTAGAGGCATGTAGTACCATATTACCCCACTAGAGAGCGTGTAGTACCATATTACCCCACTAGAGGCTTGTGGTACCATATTGCCCCACTAGAGAGCTTGTACACCACTAGAGAGTGTGGTACCATATTGCCCCACTAGAGGCTTGTAGTACCATGTTACCCCACTAGAGAGCTTGTGGTACCATATTGCCCACTAGAGAGCTTGTAGTACCATATTGCCCCACTAGAGAGCTTGTGGTACCATATTACCCCACTAGAGAGCTTGTAGTACCATATTACCCACTAGAGAGCTTGTAGTACCATATTACCCCACTAGAGAGCTTGTAGTACCATATTACCCCACTAGAGAGCTTGTAGTACCATATTACCCCACTAGAGAGCTTGTAGTACCATATTACCCCACTAGAGAGCTTGTAGTACCATATTACCCCACTAGAGAGCTTGTGGTACCATATTACCCACTAGAGAGCTTGTAGTACCATATTACCCCACTAGAGAGCTTGTAGTACCATATTACCCCACTAGAGAGCTTGTAGTACCATATTGCTCCACTAGAGAGCTTGTAGTACCATATTGCTCCACTAGAGAGCTTGTAGTACCATATTACCCCACTAGAGAGCGTGTAGTACCATGTTACCCCACTAGAGAGCTTGTAGTACCATATTACCCCACTAGAGAGCGTGTAGTACCATATTACCCCACTAGAGAGCTTGTAGTACCATATTGCCCCACTAGAGAGCGTGTAGTACCATATTACCCCACTAGAGAGCTTGTAGTACCATATTACCCCACTAGTGAGCGTGTAGTACCATATTACTCCACTAGAGGGCTTGTAGTACCATATTACCCCACTAGAGAGTGTGTAGTACCATATTACCCCACTAGTGAGCTTGTAGTACCATATTACCCCACTAGAGAGCTTGTAGTACCATATTACCCCACTAGAGAGCTTGTAGTACCATAATGCCCCACTAGAGAGCATGTAGTACCATATTACCCCACTAGAGAGCTTGTAGTACCATATTACCCCACTAGAGAGCATGTAGTACCATATTACCCCACTAGTGAGCTTGTAGTACCATATTACCCCACTAGAGAGCTTGTAGTACCATATTACCCCACTAGAGAGTGTGTAGTACCATATTACCCCACTAGAGAGCTTGTAGTACCATGTTACCCCACTAGAGAGCTTGTAGTACCATATTACCCCACTAGAGAGCGTGTAGTACCATATTACCCCACTAGAGAGCGTGTAGTACCATATTACCCCACTAGTGAGCGTGTAGTACCATATTACCCCACTAGAGAGCGTGTAGTACCATATTACCCCACTAGTGAGCGTGTAGTACCATATTACTCCACTAGAGGGCTTGTAGTACCATATTACCCCACTAGAGAGTGTGTAGTACCATATTACCCCACTAGTGAGCTTGTAGTACCATATTACCCCACTAGTGAGCTTGTAGTACCATATTGCCCCACTAGAGAGCGTGTAGTACCATATTACCCCACTAGAGAGCTTGTAGTACCATATTACCCCACTAGAGAGCTTGTAGTACCATATTACCCCACTAGAGAGCTTGTAGTACCATATTACCCCACTAGAGAGTGTGTAGTACCATATTACCCCACTAGAGAGCGTGTAGTACCATATTACCCCACTAGAGAGCTTGTAGTACCATATTACCCCACTAGAGAGCGTGTAGTACCATATTACCCCACTAGAGAGCGTGTAGTACCATATTACCCCACTAGAGAGCGTGTAGTACCATATTACCCCACTAAAGAGCTTGTAGTACCATATTGCCCCACTAAAGAGCATGTAGTACCATATTGCCCCACTAGAGAGCTTGTAGTACCATATTGCCCCACTAGAGAGCGTGTAGTACCATATTACCCCACTAGAGAGCGTGTAGTACCATATTACCCCACTAGAGAGCGTGTAGTACCATATTACCCCACTAGAGAGCTTGTAGTACCATATTGCCCCACTAGAGAGCGTGTAGTACCATATTACCCCACTAGAGAGCGTGTCGTACCATATTGCCCCACTAGAGAGTAGACTAAAGACTTTCCTCTTTGATAGTCTTATAGTTAGGGCTGAATCAGGTTCACCTGCTGTTCGCCCTGCTGATGTGTGTTACCTGGTGTGTGTGTGTGTTTGTGTGTGTGTGTGCGTGTGCGTGTTACCTGCTGTGTGGTGGCCTTCTCCAGTCGGTCCACCATGGTCTCAAACTGTAGAGGTCTGATCTCCATCTTCCTGTTGAGCCTGAGGAGCAGCGTCTCGTCTTCAGAGTCCATGTCGTAGTCCGGCTGGTCCTGGTCCAGACCCAGAGCTGCAGGACCCAAACACGGTGAACACCAGACCTCTATCGTCCTGGTCCAGACCCAGACATTGAGATATATTCCTGTGTACCGTATTTTTTGCACTATAGGGCGCACTAGATTATAAGGCGCACTGTCAATGAATGGTCTATTTTCGATCTTTTTTCATATATAAAGCGCACCGGACTATAAGGCGCATTAAGCGGGAAAAAAACAGTCAGATAAGTCAGTCGATCAAACTTTATTAAACGCGTTCACAATAATTCTCAACATTATTCAAACGTTAATGAGCATATTCACAATAACTACCAACCTTATTCAATTTTGTCCTCTAACTGTGGCCATCTCGCTTTGTTCCCGTGGAAACTCTGTGTGGTCTTCTTTACTTGGCGCAGGTCATCTTCTTGCTTCCTCCACTTCCGTACCATTGATTCATTGATGTTGAATTCTCTCGCAGCTGCTCTATTCCCATGTTCTACTGCGTGACTGATAGCCTTGAGTTTGAAGTCCGCGTCGTAAGCGTGTCTTTTGACAGGTGCCATTTTGGGATCCTTATACACACACTGTAATATTATGGTGAAGCACAGTATGTATTACTCCGCGACGCTCCTGGCTACGGTAGCCGTAATGCTGCAAGCGGTGCGGCTTTGTAGTTTACCAAAGTCGTACTAAAACATTTTGACTTAGCGCCGTGAGCGCCTTGTACCACACAAAATCGCTTAGAGGTCAGTAAGCAAAACCAGAATTAATCCATATATACGGCGCTTTGGATTATAAGGCGCACTGTCGTTTTTTGAGAAAATTAAAGGCTTTTAAATGCACCCTATAGTGCAAAAAATACGGTACTACTGGATACTCAGAGTACTCTGTACCCTCCAGTAGTACTTGGTGTACTCACGCTGGATGTGGATCAGCTGCTTGGGGACCGTGGCGTCCCCCCGGTACAGGCGGTCGTAGTACGTGGCGTTGCTCTCCGACTCGGGAACAGGGATCACCATGTTCTCCTTCTTCTCTCTGAACACCTGGTGGGCTGAGATCGCCCTCTGCAGGTGATGCTCCTGAAGTACACGCAGAGAAACAGGTGAGAGTCACTCACACACAAGTGAGACATATATATACACACACACACAATCTCTACATATATATATATACACATATATATACAGGGTTTTTCCTGGGTCAAAATGGGTCTTGGGTGCTCCCAAAATATTTTTTTGCATCCTCACAAAAAATATTTTTGGCGCGCTGCGCGCGCACCGTCTATTCATCCAAGTCGAGCTGTTGAGTGATCAGCAGCTGGCCGCTCGGTCCATTCGCGCACCTCACAGTTGCGTATTGATCAGACAAGAAGACACGCTTATCAACTCCAGTGTTTCCCCTCCTATTAGAACAGGGTGAAATCTCCACCCGCCACTGTAATTTTCGTCTACCCCCGTCTATCCTCGTTTGTGTAAACATTCCTGGCAATAAAACTGTTTCTGATTCTGATTCTGATTCAACAATTCTCGGTTTGCGCGACAGAGCGATGCGCGCGCCGGCATAGAAGCTCTGCCGTGATGCGCGCACACGGGTGAGCACACTCACCCCACCCCCCGTCCCCGTTAACAACTCTTCTCGGCTCGCGCGTGCCAGGCCAGAATGCAGGGGACAACATGGGGAGAACATGGGTACAACATGGGGAGAACATGGGTACAACATGGGGACAACATGGGTACAACGTGGGTACAACGTGGGTACAACGTGGGGACAACGTGGGTACAACGTGGGGACAACATGGGTACAACGTGGGGACAACGTGGGGACAACGTGGGTACAACGTGGGTACAACGTGGGGACAACATGGGTATAACATGGGGACAACATGGGTATAACATGGGTACAACGTGGGTACAACGTGGGGACAACGTGGGGACAACGTGGGTACAACGTGGGGACATGGGTACAACGTGGGGACATGGGTACAACATGGGTACAACGTGGGTACAACATGGGTACAACATGGGAACAACATGGGTACAACGTGGGTACATCATGGGTACAACGTGGGTACAACATGGGTACATGGGAACAACATGGGTACAACATGGGGACAACATGGGTACAACGTGGGGACATGGGTACAACATGGGTACAACGTGGGGACAACGTGGGTACAACATGGGTATAACATGGGGACAACATGCGGACAACATTGGGACAACATGGGGACAACATGGGTACAACATGGGTACTACATGGGTACAACATGGGGACGACATGAGGACAACATGGGTACAACATGGGTACAACATGGGGACAACATGGGTACAACATGGGTACAACATTGGGACAACATGGGTACAACATGGGTACAACATGGGGACAACATGGGGACAACATGGGGACAACATGGGTACAACATGAGGACAACATGGGTACAACATGGAAACAACATGGGGTACAACATGAGGACAACATGGGGACAACATGGGTACAACATGGGGACAACATGGGTACAACATGGGAACAACATGGGGACGACATGAGGACAACATGGGTACAACATGAGGACAACATGGGGACAACATGGGTACAACATGGGGACAACATGGGGACAACATGGGGACAACATGGGGACAACATGGGGACAACATGGGGACAACATGGGTACAACATGAGGACAACATGGGTACAACATGGGTACAACATGGGGACAACATGAGGACAACATGGGTACAACATGGGGACAACATGAGGACAACATGGGTACAACATGGGGACAACATGAGGACAACATGGGGACAACATGGGTACAACATGGGGACAACATGGGTACAACATGGGGACAACATGGGGACAACATGGGTACAACATGAGGACAACATGGGGACAACATGGGTACAACATGGGGACAACATGGGGACAACATGGGGACAACATGGGGACAACATGAGGACAACATGGGTACAACATGGGTACAACATGGGGACAACATGAGGACAACATGGGGACAACATGAGGACAACATGGGGACAACATGGGTACAACATGGGGACAACATGAGGACAACATGGGGACAACATGGGGACAACATGAGGACAACATGGGGACAACATGGGTACAACATGAGGACAACATGGGTACAACATGAGGACAACATGGGGACAACATGGGTACAACGTGGGGACAACATGGGGACAACATGAGGACAACATGAGGACAACATGGGGACAGCGCCACATTAATTAAAATGTCCTGATATTTGAGCCACTAACGTGTGTAGCTGCGTGCGCGTCAACATTTTGGTCACCCCCGACAAAATCTCACTCCAAGGTTTTTTGAAAAGTTGGCAGCTCTGTATACACCAGGGCTCTCAAGTTTTGAAGACAGGCAAGCGTGACATTTCCATCAGCACCCGATGCTCACCTGTGCATCGAGCCGAGAAGAGTTGTTGACGGGGGGGGGGGGGGGGGTGCTAGTTACTATTTGTTTGCCCCGTCCCGATGCGCGCAGACCGGCGTCGGAGCTCTGCAGCGACCGCAATCGACCGGCGTATTGAGCACCCCTGCATTCAATTCAATTCAGTTTATTTGTATAGCCCAATTTCACAAATTACAAATTTGTCTCGGAGTGCTTTACAATCTGTACACATAGACATCCCTGCCCCAAAACCTCACATCGGACCAGGAAAAACTCCCAAATAACCCTTCAGGGGGAAAAAAAGGGAAGAAACCTGGAGGAGAGCAACAGAGGAGGATCCCTCTCCTAGGATGGACAGATGCAATAGATGTAATGTGTACAGAAGGACAGATTTAGAGTTAAAATACATTCAATGAATATGACAGAGTGTATGAATAGTTCATAGTAGGCATATTCCACGATGGAGACCTCCACGATCCATCAGGCAGATGGCGGTGGGGAGGAGGAGTGGGCGGAGTCTCAACAGGACAGTGGCGTAGTCATGAGCAGGAATTCCACGACCCAGACGATCCATCAGGCAGATAGGATCTATGCCGTCTCATAGGGTCCGATGACCCCATGAGACGTAAAGTCAAAAGGACTTCCGGCGAGAACGCAGAGTTAGTAACGTGTGATTGAGAGATGAAAATTCATCCTTAAGGAGAGAAAAAGAGGAGATAGGTACTCAGTGCATCCTAAAACGTCCCCGGCAGCTATAAGCCTATAGCAGCATATCAAGGGGCTGGACCAGGTGAACCTGATTCAGCCCTAACTATAAGCTCTGTCAAAGAGGAAGGTCTTAAGTCTACTCTTAAGAGGTGACTGTGTCTGCCTCCCGGACTGAAATTGGAAGCTGGTTCCATAAAAGAGGAGCTTGATAACTAAAGGCTCTGGCTCCCATTCTACTTTTTAAGACTCTAGGAACTACAAGTAGTCCCGTATTTAGTGAGCGTAGCTCTCTAGTGGGGCAATATGGTACGACAAGCTCCTTAAGATATGATGGAGCATCACCAATCAAGGCTTTGTAGGTTAAGAGAAGAATTTTAAAAGTGATTCTTGATTTTACTGGGAGCCAGTGCAGAGCAGCTAGTGCAGGAGTGATGTGATCTCTTTTCTTAGTTTTAGTGAGAACACGAGCTGCAGCATTCTGGATCAACTGGAGGGACCTAAGAGATTTATTAGAGCAGCCTGATAATAAGGAGTTGCAGTAATCCAGTCTCAAGTAACGAGCGTGAACCAATTTTTCTGCATCTTTTGAGACAAGATGTGCCTGATTTTTGAAATATTACGTAGATGAAAGAATGCAGTCCTTGAGATTTGCTTTACGTGGGAGTTAAAGGACAAGTCCCGATCAAAGATAACGCCAAGATTCTTTACAGTGGTGTTGGATGCCAGGGCAATGCCGTCTACAGAATCCACATCACCAGATAATTGATCTCTGAGGTGCTCAGGGCCGATTAAAATTACTTCGGTTTTGTCTGAGTTTAACATCAAGAAGTTGCAGGTCATCCATGTTTTATGTCTTTAAGACATGCTTGAATTTTACAGAGTTGGTTGCTCTCCTCTGGTTTTATCGATAAATATAGTTGAGTGTCATCTGCATAACAATGAAAGTTTATGGAGTGTTTCCTGATAATATTGCCCAAAGGAAGCATGTATAAGGTAAATAAAATTGGTCCAAGCACAGAACCTTGTGGAACTCCGTGATTAACGTTGGTGGTTATCGAGGCGTCATCGTTTACAAATACAAACTGAGATCGATCTGATAAATAGGATTTAAACCAAATTAGTGCCGTGCCTGAAATGCCAATCGACTGCTCCAGTCTCTGTAACAGGATGTCATGGTCAATGGTGTCGAATGCAGCACTAAGGTCTAACAAGACCAGGACAGAGAGGAGTCCTTTATCTGCTGCCATTAAGAGGTCATTTGTAATTTTCACCAGTGCCGTCTCGGTGCTGTGGTGTTTTCTAAATCCTGATTGAAATTTCTCAAATAAACTATTATGATGTAGAAAGTCGCACAACTGATTTGCGACCACTTTCTCAAGGATCTTGGAGAGGAAGGAGAGGTTAGAGATCGGTCTGTAGTTAGCCAATACCTCTGGATCCAGAGTGGGCTTCTTCAGGAGAGGTTTAATAACAGCCACCTTGAAGGAGTGTGGTACGTGGCCTGTTAGCAGAGACACATTGATAATATCTAATAGAGAGCCGCCAATTAAAGGCAAAACGTCTTTAAGCAGCCTCGTCGGGATGGGGTCCAAGAGACAGGTAGACGTGTTCGAAGTAGAAACAGTTGAAAATAATTGGTCACGGTTGATAGGAGAAAATCCCTCCAAATATACACCAGGGCATACAGTGGTTTCCAAGGCCATTCCACTTGAGAACAGATTGGCACTGGTTATGGGCAAGAGATTATAAATCTTGTCCCTAATAGTTAAAATCTTTTCATTAAAGAAGTTCATAAAGTCATTACCACTAAGGTTTATAGGAATGCTCGGCTCCACAGAGCTGTGACTCTCTGTCAGCCTGGCTACAGTGCTGAAGAGAAACCTGGGGTTGTTTTTATTTATCTATTATTGATGAGTAATAGGCTGCTCTGGCATTACGGAGGGCCTTCTTATATGTTTTAAGACTATCTCGCCAAACTAAGCGGGATTCTTCGAGATTAGTTGAACGCCATATGCGTTCAAGCTTTCGTGACGTTGCTTCAGTTTGCGGGTCTGAGGGTTATACCAGGAGCAAACCTCCTCTTCCTCACTGTCTTCTTCTTCAGAGGGCTATCGAGTCCAGTGTCATTCTCAGAGAGCCTATGGCACTGTCAACAAGATGATCAATCTGGGACGGACTAAAGTTAGACCAGGAGTCCTCTGTTATATTGAGGCGTGGTATCGAATCAAATACAGAAGGAATCCATGCTTTAAATTTAGCTACAGCACTATCAGTTAGACATCTAGTGTAGAAACTTTTGACTAACGGAGTACACTCCGGTAGTATAAATTCAAAAGTTATGAGGTTGTGGTCTGACAGAAGAGGATTCTGTGGGAAGGCGTTCAAATGCTCAATGTCAACGCCATAAGTAAGAACAAGATCAAGCGTGTGGCCAAAGCTGTGAGTGGGTTTCTGTACTCTCTGACAGAAGCCAATCGAGTCCAACAAGGAGATGAATGCAGCACTAAGGCAATCATTATCAACATCCACATGGATATTAAAATCTCCAACAATAATAACTTTATCGGTTTTAAGAACCAAACTTGATATAAATTCTGAGAATTCAGATATAAACTCTGAATATGGACCTGGTGGCCGGTACAGAATCACAAATCAAATTGGCTGTAGTGTTTTCCAGGTTGGATGTGAAAGACTAAGAACAAGGCTTTCAAATGAGGTGTAGTGTAATTTTGGTTGAGGATTAATTAATAGGCTCGATTCAAAGATGGCTGCTACTCCACCTCCTCGACCGGTGCCTCGAGGAATGTGAGTATTAATATGACTTGGAGAGTCGATTCATTCAGGCAGACATATTCTTCATGGCTCAGCCAGGTTTCAGTTAGGCAACATAAATCAATGTGATTATCTGATATTAAATCATTCAGTAACACAGCTTTAGATGACAGAGATCGAATATTTAGGAGACCACATTTAATAGTCCTGTTTTGTTGCACTGCTGAAATAATGGTGTTAACTTGTATAAGGTTATTGTGTACGACTCCTCTTCTGCTTACTTTTGATTTATTTAATTGAAGTGGCCGTGGGACAGACACAGTCTCTACTCTAAAGTCAAGGGTGGGTAACTGCTCGAATGGAAGAGCAGAGAAGGGTGTTAAACTACAACTCTGCTCCCGGTTCCTGATCTGAACCCTGGGTTGTCATAGATTAAGTCCGGTGATCAACTTGGTCATATTCGCAGAAATGAGACGCGCTCCGTCCAACGTGGGATGGATGCCGTCTCTCCTCATCAGATCAGGCTTTCCCCAGAAAGTCTTTCAGTTGTCTACGTAGCCCACATTATTCGCTGGGCACCACCTCGACAGCCAGCGGTTGAAAGACGACATTCGGCTATACATTCGTCTGTCTGCAAATTTGGGAGAGGGCCAGAGAAAACGACGTGTCCGACAACGTCTTGGCATAAGCACACACCGATTCCACATTAATTTGAGTGACTTCCGACCGACGGGCTCGGGCGTCATTACCACCGGCGTGTATTACAATCTGACTGTATCTCCGCTTATCCTTAGCCAGCAGCTTCAAACAAGACTCCACGTCGCCCGCTCTGGCCCCGGAGGCCTGCGACTCTGGTCCGTGGCTTCGCTATTTTCACGTTCCTGACTATAGAGCTCCCGATAACCAGGGTGTGTTCCTCAGCGGGTGTGTCGCTGAGCAGGGAAAACTGGTTCGAAACGTGAAGTGGTTGGTGCACAGCGGGCTTCTGTGTAGACTTACTACTCCTGCGAACAGTTACCCAACCATCCGGCTGCACGGTTACCGCCGGGGCACAGCTAACAGCTGACTGTAGCTCCGCGCCGACTACGGGAGAGGGCGGGCTAACTAGCATAGCTGTCTGAGCTTCGATAGCGCGGAGCCGTGCATCTAACCCACTTAGACCTGCCTCCAACCTAGCATTAAATAGCCGAGAGTTTTTTTCAGCGTGAGAAATACGATGTGTGGCAGGAGTGCGTGAGTTAAGACTGAAATGCGTGAGTCTCACGCTCAATGCGTGACACTTGAGAGCCCTGATACACACACATAAATATATACTGTAGCGACCCTGGGTCAGGAACGCTACGAGACGTAGATGGCTTATAGGGTGTTTATTCAAGGAACATAGAACAAGCTACTGTTGGCCGTAGCCTACGCCAAAACCACAGCAAAACGCCGTGAAAGTCTCCCAACCAGCTTCACGTCTGCTCCGGGTCATAGCTCTGCTCCGAACGGCGTAACACAACAACACACACACAACAACATCATTCGCTGTCCAATCACAGACACGCCTCACAGCTACCAGCTCGTGAGACGTTCACTTACATCCGGAACATAACATTTATAACATAACATTCCCTCAGTCCGTTACACTACCCTCCCCCCACAAAGTCCCTCGCCCCCGAGGGGGCAAACAAAGTCTCTTAGGTGGCCAGGGGGCCTGCGGTTCCTCTGAGGCTGCCGTCGGCGCTGGGGAGAAGGAAAAGGGGTTGAGGGGATGCTGGGACCAAGGGCAGGGATGGGAAGGAGGCGGGGCCAGGGACACTAAGAGCCTGTGAAGGCGGCGAAGGCTGGGCCCATTGGGAAGGGTTTGGGGGTAGTCTGGGCTGAGTCCAGGGTTCCCGTGCCCCAGGCTCTTGTCCTGATGGGGTGGATGTGCCCGGTGAGGGCCAGCCTGTCTCGATGCAGAGCGACTTTCCTTCCTCGTGGTGGCAGTTGGACCCTGTACACCACCTCTCCAAGTCTCTCCAGGACTCGGCAGGGCCCCACCCACTCACTATCGAGCTTTGGGCACCTGCCCTTCTTCCTCTGAGGGCTATACACCCAGACCAGCTCTCCGACTTCAAAATGTCGTCCTCTGACGTGCACGTCGTAGTTCCTCTTTGCCTTACGCCCGCTCGCATCTGGTTCCTGGCAAACTCGTGGGCCGACTCCAAGCGGTCCTGGAGTTTCTGAGCATAGTCGAGCCCCGGGGGACCCGCAGGGGCGTCAGGAGGTTTCCCCATCATCATCTCCCCTGGCGTCCGGATTTCTCTGCCGAGCATGAGAAGGGCAGGAGAGCAGGAAGTGGAGTCCTGCACCGCAGACCTGTAAGCCATCAGCACCAGAGGCACGTGGTCGTCCCAGTCGCGTTGATGTTTAGCTGCCACGATGGCCAGCTGTTGTGCCAGCGTGCGGTTGAATCTCTCGACCAGCCCATCGCTCTGTGGATGGAGGGGTGTAGTCGGGTCTTGTGGGATCCCAGTTTGTCACACATGGCGGCGAAGACACGGGACTCAAAGTTTCTGCCCTGATCTGTGTGGATGACTTCAGGGCCCCAAATCTGCTGAACATTCCCCCACCAGAGCATCCACAATCGTCTCCGCCTCCTGGTTCGGCATGCAGTACGCGGGCCACTTAGTAAAATAGTCCATTGCAGTGAGGATGTAACGGTTGCCCTCTCTGAGTGAGGAAGCGGTCCAAGAACATCAATCCCACCCTCTCCATGGGACACCCAGCCGGAAACTGCTGGAGCTGGGCATGAGATCTGTCTGCAGGGCCTTTCTTCGCTGTGCAGCTGTAGTCCTCCACATCCCGCCTATGTTGGCCCCAGTAGAACCCCTGGCGGAGGCGACGGAGGGTCTTCGTAGCAGTGACCAGATCCCGGAGCTCCATGCATTGCCGGGCACTGTCTCTCTCAGAGCCCTGGGCACCACCACTTGCCACCGTGTCTCTCCAGTCGCCGGCTCTTTCCACCCCCTCTGCAGGACACCATCACGCAGTCGCAGGGCTTGAACAATTGACCAGAGTCCCTTTGTGGCTCGAGAACACATGGTAACCTCTCCCAAGGTGGTCGCTGTTGGGATCCCACCCAAGCGAGCACTGGCCTTATCGACATCCTCTTCCTGTTGGCACCCCACTCTGCTGCGTCCACAGCTGTCAGTCCATGGCCTGCTGGCGTGCCCACGGTCCCACGGCAGCACATTTCACACCAGGTTGCAGCCGCTCTTCTTCCTGCGCCTCTCTTTTCTCACAGTAGTTGCAGCCATCAGCGCTGCAAGGCGGCGTGAAAGCGTCAGCATTTCCGTGGCGTGCCCCGGTCTGTGGACCACAGTGAAATCATCGCCTGTAGCTCCTCAATCCAGCGTGCCAGCTGGCCTTCTGGCTCCTTAAAGACATGAGCCACTGTAAGGCAGAGTGGTCGGTCCGGACTGTGAAGTGGAGGCCCCAAGGTAATATCTGAAATGTCGGATGGCACAGACCATAGCAAGCAGCTCCGTCTCGTGACACAGTAGCGGCGTTCAGCCTTGTTGAACTGTCTGCTGTGATACGCCACCACTCTCTCCTTCAGGAGTCACTTGGGCCAGCACAGCACCTGCGCCTGCATTACTGGCGTCCGTGTCGAGGATCAAAGGCAGGGTGAGGTCAGGCGGTGAGAGGACTGGGGCCTCCACAAGGGCTCTCTGCAGTGAAGTGAACGCTGCATGGCACTCCTCTGTCCAATCAAACACCACCCCTTTTTGCAGCAGGCGGAACAGTGGTACAGCTATGCAGGAAAAACCCCTCACAAACTTCCTATAGTAGGAGGCCAGGCCCAGGAAGCTTTTCAGGTCCTGCACAGTGTTGGGGGTAGGCCAATCCTTCACTGTCTGCACTTTATCATCCATGGTGCCGACACCGCCGCCCCCAAGCTTGTGTCCCAGAAATGTGACCTCCCGTTGCATGAAGGAGCATTTCTGTGGGTGCAGCTTTAGACCTGCTGCTGCCACTCTCTCCAGCACCCGCCTCAGGGCCTCGAGAGCCGCCTGGAAGGAGTCACCATGCACCAGTATGTCGTCCAGGTACACAACACACTCCTGCCGAGGGATACCAGCGAGTACCCTGTCCATTAGCCTCTCGAACGTGGCAGGAGCATTGCAGAGGCCAAACGGAAGGACTTTAAACTGCCACAAGCCCCCATTAGTGATGAAGGCAGTTTTGGCCCTCGCTTCAGGGCTGAGAGGGACCTGCCAATACCCGCTCCGAAGGTCCAAAGAGGAGTACCAGGCTGACCCTGCCACCGTGTCGAGGGCCTCGTCGATGCGTGGAAGGGGGTAGGAGTCCTTTTTTGTCACTTTGTTGAGGGCCTGAAGTCCACACAGAAACGCCACGCCTCCTTCTGCTTTTTGGGGACCATGACGATCGCCGAGGCCCAGGGGCTGGTGGAAGGCTCGATGATTCCCCCTCGCTGCATCTCTTGCAGGGCTTTGTCTGCCGCAGCCTGCCTGGCCAGTGGGAGGCGTCGAGGTCTCATCCTAATCGGCCGTGCATCTCCTGTTTCGATGTCATGCTGGATGAGATCTGTGCGGCCCACATCGTCCTCCGACATTGAAAAACAGTCCTTGAACTCAAGAAGCAGTTGCCACAACAGGTCTTGTTCGCTAGGAGTCAGACCACCACAGTTTGCCTGCCAGACCTCCCTCACTGCCAAGACTCTTTCACGGTCGTCAGGTGGAGAGGCGTTTGTCACCTGTGTGTGTGGACTTGTAGCTGGCCGGACCGAGGCTGGGGGTGGGTGCAACTCAGCAGCGGGCAGGGTGGAGGGCAGTGTGGATCGCTCATTTGAAGGGATGCAGCTAGGGGCAGCATCATTTGTTGTCTCAGCCGTCAGTGTGGCAACGGTGTGGGTCGCAACACAGCCAGGCCGGGGTGGCTGGCGCCACATCTGGATGACATGACCATCAGGGGCGTGAGAGTTCCTCTCTTTGTGTCGATGACACAGTCCAATGCCCCGAGAACATCCAGTCCCAGTATACAGTCCTCCAGGTTAGCAACCCACACCGGGCAGCGGATAGACTTTCCCCAGGCCCAGAGTCACTATTGCTTCCCCAACCATAGGAGTTCGCTCCCCGGTGACTGACTGCAGTTTCACGATAGTGGGAAAAATATCAGTTCCATTTGTCACCACATCGGGCCTCACCAGGGTTGCTGACGAACCTGTGTCTACCAGTGCAGAGCAGCATGTCCCTCCAATGGTGAGCATTGCATACCAACAGTCTCCTATCCATGTTCGACCCAGCACCACTAGTCGCTCTAGCTGACCATCAAAATCCTCCGGTGGTCTGGTTGCCCTTATTTGGTCGGACGGTATTGTAGCTTTGTTAATTAGAGGGGGCTGGGACAGAGTGCCAGGGGTCCGCATCGTCCCGATTATGCGGTCCCCGGCTCGTTTCCCTTGTTCGCGGTGGAACGGGGGCAGTGTCGGACCAGGTGGCCAGGCTGGCCACACCCCCAGCAGACTCTTGGTCGTGGCTTGTCTTGCCTCTCATCTCTCGAAGTGGCAGCCCTCACTAGCTGGGTTAGCTCCCCCACCCAGGCAGGCTGCGCCAACTCCCTCTCCGTCTCACAAGCAGCGCTCCCTTTTGGTGCTTTTTCAACCACTTTCCCCATGGCGCCAGCACACAGCATCTCTCTCTCCGTTGCTGACTCCAAAGCCTCCTGGAGCGACCCAGGGTGAGGAGTCGTGTCTGGATGCGCAGGTCAGCTGGCAGCAGGGCCTGGAGGAAGTGGTCCCTATAGCTCCCTCTGGATGGACGGGGCATGTGGGCGTAGGTGAACAAGCCCCTCAATGTCATGAGGAGCTCCCTCAGCGGCTCCTCTGGCCGTCGCTGTCTGCTGCATCGTTCAGAGCGGAGCAGGCTAGTGGCAGAGCATTGTCCAAATCGTGGCTTTAGAGCCCCAATGAGTGCATCATAATCACTCCTCTCATCAGGACTCAGCAGCAGCAGGCTTGATAAAGCGTCACCGTGAGGCTCATCGCTAACTGGAGAGCTTTGACTTCAGTGGACCATCTACTGGCATGGGCTAATAGTTCAAATTGTGCATGAAAAGCTTCCCAGTTGGATTTACCGTCATATCTGGGGGTCTTTATTGTGGACGGAATAGCTTCTCTCCGTGTCTCCGTGTGCTCCGTCATGTCCCTTCCTGCGGCCGCAGTTATTCCTCTACGGCCGCCATTTCCCTCACCGGCGGCCCGAGTGGCCAAAGCCTCCGCAGCCATCCTAGCGGTCATTTCTTTTACCCGCTCTCGGTGCTCCGTCGTCTGCCAGGCCCGGCTCGCCGTCAATTCCGTTCGTCACTTTCTCCTTCCCGTTTAATCTTGAGACGGCTCCCCGGCGTCATGTTTCTCACCGTTAACGGCGTTAGCCACTTAGCTTCTCTGCTGCTACCTCGTGGCGATGTTGATGATAGCGAAAATCCCACTTCTGACACCAAATGTAGCGACCCTGGGTCAGGAACGCTACGAGGCGTAGATGGCTTATAGGGTGTTTATTCAAGGAACATAGAACAAGCTACTGTTGGCCGTAGCCTACGCCAAAACCACAGCAAAACGCCGTGAAAACCTCCAAACCAGCTTCACGTCTGCTCCGGGTCATAGCTCTGCTCCGAACGAGTCGTAACACAACAACACACACACAACAACATCACTCGCTGTCCAATCACAGACACGCCTCACAGCTACCAGCTCGTGAGACGTTCACTTACATCCAGAACATAACATTTATAACATAACATTCCCTCAGTCCGTTACAATACATATACACATATTATACATATACACACGCACTCATATAAACAAACATATATATATTATACATATACATATACACACACTCATATAAACAAACATATATATACATATATAAACACATATATACACATGTATATATACACACATACATATAGAAATATACACATATACATATACATATAGTCACACACGCAAACACATACATACACGTATATATATACACACACAGACATATAGACACACATAAACATGTCTGTATAAGTTGAAGCTAATGGCTAGTAGCACTCCAAGCTAGCTGCCAGTGATCGCGCAGTTACGCTGTTTACGTAGCCTCTACGTAGCCTCTACGTAGCGCTACGTCGCCTCTACGTAGCGCTACGTCGCCAGCGTACCGGCCGAACGTAAACACGTCATGAATCCCGCCACAGCGCCTCTAGTTAAACACGTACCAGCTCCTCGTCCTTCTCCATCCCGGTGGGCATCTGCGGGACGGCCCGGTTGATGGAGCCGCAGTCCGCGAGGTCCGGCAGGTCTCTGCTCCGGTACACCGGGAGCGGTTTGGAGGCGTCTAGCGCGCGCGCTCGGAACGACAGTTTACTCATGGTTTGCGCCAAATCAGCGCCAATTCGAGGGAAGCGCGGACCCCGCACGAACCCGCACCGACACCACGTGTGCGCGTGAGCTCATCGGCGTATCAGCTGCTCCGGTAACCGGCCCGAGGACTCACCGGTGAGCGGCGTTAACGGGACGCTGCACCGTGGAAAACATGGCGGACATTACCACACCAGCGGCGGAGCTTTCCCATCAGACACCGCGGCACACGATGATAAACACACGCGAGACGGCGGTGCGCGCGCAGCTCCCGTGGCCAACATCGTATGAAGAATCTATTGAGTTTATCAAAACGAGGAAGAGGAGACGGGAAGTGCAGAGGAAGCAAAGGAGAGGAGGAAGAGGAGATAGGAAGTGTAGAGGAAGAAGAGGAGAAAGGAGATAGGAAGTGCAGGGGAAGAAGAGCAGAGAGGAGATAGGAAGTGTAGAGGAAGAAGAGCAGAGAGGAGATAGGAAGTGTAGAGGAAGAAGAGCAGAGAGGAGATAGGAAGTGCAGAAGAAGAGGAGAGGATGAAGAGGAATAGAAGATAGGAAATGCAGAGGAAAAAGATGATACATGAGGAAGAGGAGACAGGATGTGCAAAGGAAGAGGAGGAGATATGATGTGCAGAGGAGGAAGAGTAGACAGGAAGTGCAGAGGAAGAGACAGGAGGAAGGGGAGCCAACATAGGAAGAGCAGAGGAAGAAGAGGAGATGAAGAGAAGTCACTGTACAACAGAAACAGTGCTGAAGAGTCCCACAAACATTGAATGCACCATCTACTGTGAAACATAAACACGAATGTTTGAACATGAATTGAGTCCAGCCGGTTTTAATAATACAACTTTATTAACTCTGGACTATTCAGCTCTCACACACACACACACACACAGAGAGGAAGAAGAGCACTGTGAGGACGCTCTGCTGAACTCCAATGAGGTGTAACATTGCAGTGTTCTGATGTCCTGAAGTCCCTGAATGTCTCTCTGATTCTGGTTACGTTTTTCCTAATTCCGATTCTCCCAATTCCGGTTCTCCTGGTTCTGATTATTTTGGTTCTGGTTCTCCTGGTTGTGACGATGACTTTGGTTCCTTTCTTCATTACTGAATCATTTCGATGTTTACATCTTGTGAGTGTAAATAAATACAAAGAACCAAACAGGAAACCAGCAGGAGATACTACAAAATAAAAGCTTTACATATTCATCTTATTAGTTACCAGCTTCCTGACATTCTGATCGTTTTATGGAAATGAAACACATATTCCGTCTGCAGATTGTTGTCATTATTGATTGTTATTCATTTTTATTCCTCCATCAATTACACGTATTGATCCAGAACGAGTTTGGTGCAGCAGAACTTTTCAAACGACTAATACCAATAAACAAGAACATATTAAATACGACAAGAAATCAATTAAACTTTTTAACTCCAACGGCCGTCAAACATTTCAATCTTCAGATTATTCTCCACAAGGAGAGAAAAGAGGACCAATCAACGGATTATGAACATATACATACATATTTATATATATATACACACACATATATATATACACACACACATATGTCTGTGTATATATACACACACGTCTATATATATAGAGAGATTATTATGTTGTTATTGATCCACCTTTCTCTCATAAAACACCTCAATATCATATATATACACACATCATATATACAGTATATATATATATACACACACATCATATATACAGTATATATGTATATATATACATACACACACACACACACACGTGAACACTCAGCAGTAGTGAGACATTCTGAAGCTGTTTATCGTTTCTTCTTGGCATCATTTAGAGGATCAGAGGAGAGTTTATTCTCTCAGAACGTCGGTCCGGGAAGTCTTTTATTTTGTAATACAAACAGGAAGTGAGGTCAGAGACGAGTGTGGCTCACCCCGAGGAGAGAGACCCTCTCTGCCAGCCGTCCTTGTCAGTCTGCGGGTCACCTGACCTAAGGGAGTCCAAGCTCCGTCCCGATTGGTCCTCGGCCTCTAAGGGAGACCCAGCTCCGTGGCGATTGGCCCTCGGGACCACGAAGGGAGTCCCGGGCTCCGCTCCGATCGGCCCTCGTCATAGACTCGACTCCTTCGGCGGGTAGTCCACGTTGGTTACCATGGTGACGACCGTGACGACGTCCTCGGGCGCCGTAACGGCGGTCTGAACGATGCGCTCCTGAACGCACCCCGCCGACAGCCGGGCCTCGGCCTCGTGGTCCCAGCACTCCTCGATGGTCTCGCACAGCACGGCCAGACCCTACAGGGACCAGAACCACACGGTCAGGGACCCCGCTCGGGGGGGGGGGGGGCGCAGCATGGACTGGTGCATGATGGGTAATGCGGTCCGACTCACCGCGTGTTTCTGCCAGCACTCCCTCAGAGCCGGTCTCAGCTTCTTGTGGACCACCACCTCCTGCATGTCCTCCAGGGACGGATGAAGACCCACCTCCTCCTCAAAGGGGAGCATGTACTCATCCAGAGGACCTGGATCAGAGGAGGGGGACCGTCAGAGACCACAAGACACACAGAGACCACTAGACCTGGATCAGAGAGGGGGACCGTCAGAGACCACAAGACACACAGAGACCACTAGACCTGGATCAAGAGACCACAAGACACACAGAGACCACTAGACCTGGATCACAGAGGAGGGGGACCGTCAGAGACCACAAGACACACAGAGACCACTAGACCTGGATCAGAGGAGGGGGACCGTCAGAGAACACAAGACACACAGAGACCACTAGACCTGGATCACAGAGGGGGACCGTCAGAGACCACAAGACACACAGAGACCACTAGACCTGGATCACAGAGGGGGACCGTCAGAGACCACAAGACACACAGAGACCACTAGACCTGGATCACAGAGGAGGGGGACCGTCAGAGACCACAAGACACACAGAGACCACTAGACCTGGATCACAGAGGGGGACCGTCAGAGACCACAAGACACACAGAGACCACTAGACCTGGATCACAGAGGAGGGGGACCGTCAGAGACCACAAGACACACAGAGACCACTAGACCTGGATCACAGAGGAGGGGGACCGTCAGAGACCACAAGACACACAGAGACCACTAGACCTGGATCAGAGGAGGGGGACCGTCAGAGACCACAAGACACACAGAGACCACTAGACCTGGATCACAGAGGAGGGGGACCGTCAGAGACCACAAGACACACAGAGACCACTAGACCTGGATCACAGAGGAGGGGGACCGTCAGAGACCACAAGACACACAGAGACCACTAGACCTGGATCAGAGGAGGGACCGTCAGAGACCACAAGACACACAGAGACCACTAGACCTGGATCACAGAGGAGGGGACCGTCAGAGACCACAAGACACACAGAGACCACTAGACCTGGATCACAGAGGAGGGGACCGTCAGAGACCACAAGACACACAGAGACCACTAGACCTGGATCACAGAGGAGGGACCGTCAGAGACCACAAGACACACAGAGACCACTAGACCTGGATCACAGAGGAGGGGACCGTCAGAGACCACAAGACACACAGAGACCACTAGACCTGGATCACAGAGGGGGACCGTCAGAGACCACAAGACACACAGAGACCACTAGACCTGGATCACAGAGGGGGACCGTCAGAGACCACAAGACACACAGAGACCACTAGACCTGGATCACAGAGGGGGACCGTCAGAGACCACAAGACACACAGAGACCACTAGACCTGGATCACAGAGGAGGGGGACCGTCAGAGACCACAAGACACACAGAGACCACTAGACCTGGATCACAGAGGAGGGGGACCGTCAGAGACCACAAGACACACAGAGACCACTAGACCTGGATCAGAGGAGGGGGACCGTCAGAGACCACAAAACACACAGAGACCACTAGACCTGGATCACAGAGGAGGGGGACCGTCAGAGACCACAAGACACAGAGACCACTAGACCTGGATCACAGAGGAGGGGGACCGTCAGAGACCACAAGACACACAGAGACCACTAGACCTGGATCAGAGGAGGGGGACCGTCAGAGAACACAAGACACACAGAGACCACTAGACCTGGATCAGAGAGGAGGGGGACCGTCAGAGACCACAAGAAACACAGAGACCACTAGACCTGGATCACAGAGGGGGACCGTCAGAGACCACAAGACACACAGAGACCACTAGACCTGGATCACAGAGGAGGGGGACCGTCAGAGACCACAAGACACACAGAGACCACTAGACCTGGATCACAGAGGAGGGGGACCGTCAGAGACCACAAGACACACAGAGACCACTAGACCTGGATCACAGAGGTGGGGGACCGTCAGAGACCACAAGACACACAGAGACCACTAGACCTGGATCAGAGGAGGGGGACCGTCAGAGACCACAAGACACACAGAGACCACTAGACCTGGATCACAGAGGAGGGGGACCGTCAGAGACCACAAGACACAGAGACCACTAGACCTGGATCACAGAGGAGGGGGACCGTCAGAGACCACAAGACACACAGAGACCACTAGACCTGGATCAGAGGAGGGGGACCGTCAGAGACCACAAGACACACAGAGACCACTAGACCTGGATCACAGAGGAGGGGGACCGTCAGAGACCACAAGACACACAGAGACCACTAGACCTGGATCACAGAGGAGGGGGACCGTCAGAGACCACAAGACACACAGAGACCACTAGACCTGGATCACAGAGGAGGGGGACCGTCAGAGAACACAAGACACACAGAGACCACTAGACCTGGATCACAGAGGTGGGGGACCGTCAGAGACCACAAGACACACAGAGACCACTAGACCTGGATCAGAGGAGGGGGACCGTCAGAGACCACAAGACACACAGAGACCACTAGACCTGGATCAGAGGAGGGGTACCGTCAGACCACACTGGGTTCCCCACCAACACACGTGTGCGTATAACTCAAGTGAGTCCAGAGGGGGTCTGGGGGGTCTTGGGGGTCTCACCGTCGGCGGCCTTGCAGCGCGAGGCGAGCTCCCACAGCACCAGCCCCACGGCGTACATGTCGATCCTCAGGAAGGCGTCTCTCTGGAAGTTGATGGCCCCCTCCAGGACCTCCGGGGCCATGTACCTCCTGGTCCCCACCTGAACACAGGCACATGGGGGTCAGTCTGGACCAGGACCGGCATGGCGGGAACACACTCTTTGGTCACCGATTGGCTCTCACCTGTCCGTGTGCGTCTCCAGGTGATTTTCCCGCCTCAAAGATGAGGGCGAGGCCGAAGTCGGCGATGCAGGCGGTCAGGTTGGACTTCAGCAGCACGTTCTTACTCTTAAAGTCCCTGGAAAACAAGCAGAGTGAGACCTCCCTCTGACAGGCCTGTGTGTGTGTGTGTATCTGTGAACCTGTATGTGTGTGTGTGTGTACCTCCATGTGTGTGTACCTGTATGTGTGTGTGTGTACCTGTGTGTGTGAACCTGTGTGTGTGAACCTGTGTGTGTGTGTGTACCTGTGTGTGTGAACCTGTGTGTGTGTGTGTGTGTGTGTACCTGTGTGTGTACCTCCATGTGTGTGTACCTGTATGTGTGTACCTGTGTGTGTGTACCTGTATGTGTGTGTACCTGTATGTGTGTGTGTGTGTACCTGTGTGCGATGGCAGGCTTGTGTCCGTCCTTGTGTCCCGGTATGTCCTCGTGCAGGTAGGCCAGACCTCTGGACATGGACTGAGCGATGACACACAGGTCGGACCAGGAGAGGATGTTGGCCTTCAGGTAGTCCGTCAGAGAGCCCTGAGGACACACCGCGTCACATGACTTCATCTTGTCACATGACACAGAGAACCCCAGAGACACTGATCCCAGATCAGATTTACATCTCATCTCTAATTAGAGAACCCCAAGCAGATTACACAGCTGTGTGTGTGTGTGCGTGTGAATGTATGTGTGTGTGTGTGTGTTACCTTCTCGTGGTAGGCCGTGATGAGCCACAGCTCCAGGTCCAGGTGACTTCCTCTCTTCTCTCCTCCGATGAACTGCAGCAGGTTCTCGTGTCTCATTCCGTTCAGGCTGAAGATCTCAAACTCGTTCTGCCACGACTGTTTGTCCTGGAGGTCAACACAGAGGTCAAAGGTCACGAGCCGTGACCCTCAATACGGTGAAGCCGACCCAAGCTTTGGCGTCCACGGACCTGGACGGGGAAGATCTTGACGGCGACGTATTCCCCGAGGAGCCGAGCCTTCCACACGCAGCCGAAGCGCCCCCTGGCTTTGATCTCCAGCAACTGCAGCGACTTCTGGCCCAGCAGGGGGGAGGGGGGCAGGGGGCCGGGGTCCTGCAACGCAACCATGGAGACCACATGAGCAAGGAGCCCCGGTCTGAACGGGGAAGCCCATTGGTAGTGAGAGTTCAGTGCTGTGCGTGACCAGGATGGAGCTGCAGCCGGAGGCAGTGACATCACGACGTTCGTTCACTCTTTAGACCAGTGGTCCTCAAACTACGGCCCGTGGGCCGGATCCGGCCCGCCTCCCCATTTGGACCGGCCCCCTGAACAATACCAGAGACGCGTTCCGATTTTTTTTTTTTTGACCTGGCCCGCTGCCGTTGAGATTGCAGTGAGACGCGGAGAAAATATAGAGTGGTGCTCTTCGCAATAGAACATCTTTGATGGGACGTTTCGCGTCTCGGCCAATCAGCGTTCAGATGTCCACAGCGTTTGAGAAGTTAGGTTAGCTTGGATGTTAGTCCGCTACATCTGCTGCCGTCACGCTGCACGGTGTAGCAATACTAACAAAGTATCCGTACGTTAAAAACGATGTGATTTAGCATATTTTTAGGATCGATACTTCATAAAAAGAGCGATCAGAGCGCACGCGCTGCTTCGCTCCGTTAAATGCTGTCTGCACGCGCAGCGCTCACTGCGAGTGGCGCGCGCATCCAGGATTTTTCCTGGGTCAAAATGAGTCTTCGGTGCTCTGAAAAAAAAATGCTGCGCGCGCACTGTCTGCTCATGTAAGTCGGCCTGTTGAGTGAGTGATCAGCAGCTGGCCGCTCGGTCCATTCGCGCACCTCACAATTGCGTATTGATCAGACAAGAAGACACGCTTATCAACTCCAGTGTTATCCCTACTATTATAACAGGGTGAAATCTCCACCCGCCACTCTATAATTCCCCCCCCCCCATATTTTTAGTATCGATACTACATTAAAAGAGCGATCAGAGCGCACGCGCTGCTCCGTTAAATGCATGAGCACACTCTCACTTCTCACTAGCACCCCCCCCCCCCCCCCCCCGGCCCGCCATCAGACAAGGCAAACGTTATGTGGCCCTCACAGGAAAAAGTTTGGGGACCCCTGCTTTAGACCAATCAGGGCCGAGCGGACGGATCCAGTGAGAGCTTCACGCCACGTTCATCTACATCCACAGCTCCTCCACTCGTTAGCTTCCTGCAGCTACTCAGAGACTACGATGTAACCTACGATGTGACCTCGGAGACTACGATGTAACCTCAGAGACTACGATGTAACCTACGATGTGATCTACGATGCAACCTACGATGTAACCTCAGAGGCTACGATGTGACCTTAGAGGCTACGATGTGACTTCAGAAACTACGATGTAACCTCAGAGACTACGATGTGACCGCAGAGGCTACGATGTAACTTACAATGAAACAAAGATGTAATATACGATGTGACCTACAATGTGACCTCAGAAATTACGATGTAACCTACAATGTAACCTCAGAGACCCTGATGTGACCTCAGAAACTACGATGTAACCTCAGAGACTACGATGTGACCTACGATGTAACCTCAGAGACTACGATGTGACCTACGATGTAACTTCAGGGATTTGAATATTAACTCGGAGACGTGGATAGAACGTGAGACGTAATCTCGCGGACTATCACCTCGGTGACACGTCAGAACGTAAACACAGAAGCTCATCCGGCTTTCTTTCAGATTCTTATCAATCATGCACCTGCTGATCAATACCCGGAGACAACACCAACAAAGAGAGGGAGCATACACTAAATAAAGAGTCAGCAAACCAACAAAAAGGTGTTTAAAAAGAAAAGGTGAAGAAGGTCAGGCTGGAGGATAAAGATGCAAAATCAAGTTGACGGTATGAAGAGGAGAACAAAGATGGCAGATGTTTGATCTTCTTACCTCGACCATTATATGAAAGGCGTGCTGAGAAACAGTTTGAGACAAGAAGAAGAAGAACATGAAGAGGAGAAGACAGCAGACAGAGTCACTGAGACGGCTAAACATTTACATCTCAAATTGTGATTCATCTGGAGACGGTTAAACATCTGGCTGCAGATCATGTGGAGCAGTTCCACAGGTGAGGAACGCAGGTAAAGGTCTCTGCAGGTCTGGTTCTGACACAGAGGTAAAGGTCTCTGCAGGTCTGGTTCTGACACAGAGGTAAAGGTCTCTGCAGGTCTGGTTCTGGTATGCAGGTAAAGGTCTCTGCAGGTCTGGTTCTGGTATGCAGGTAAAGGTCTCTGCAGGTCTGGTTCTGGTATGCAGGTAAAGGTCTCTGCAGGTCTGGTTCTGACACAGAGGTAAAGGTCTCGGCAGGTCTGGTTCTGGTATGCAGGTAAAGGTCTCTGCAGGTCTGGTTCTGGTATGCAGGTAAAGGTCTCTGCAGGTCTGGTTCTGGTATGCAGGTGAAGGTCTCTGCAGGTCTGGTTCTGGTATGCAGGTAAAGGTCTCTGCAGGTCTGGTTCTGGTATGCAGGTAAAGGTCTCTGCAGGTCTGGTTCTGGTATGCAGGTAAAGGTCTCTGCAGGTCTGGTTCTGGTATGCAGGTGAAGGTCTCTGCAGGTCTGGTTCTGGTATGCAGGTGAAGGTCTCTGCAGGTCTGGTTCTGGTATGCAGGTGAAGGTCTCTGCAGGTCTGGTTCTGATATTTAAATTAAGGACTCTGCAGGTCTGGTTCCGGTTGTGAAGACATAAAAAGGTCTTCAATTGATCTCGTGAGGTAAACCAACGCAGTCGCCACGATACGGATAAAGAGGTAACCGAGTAGTTCCGATGTTCTGTCGAGGCTTTCCACAAAGGTCTGCAAGCGGCATCTGACGTCAGTAAAACGCAGACTATCAGAAACATCCACACACGCATCCCAACTACCCTTTCCCCGTGTTTAGTGTGTATTTGCATGTGCATGCGTGTCCGCATGTGCGTGTGAATGCGTGTGCGTGTGTCACCTGCGTGGGCACCAGGACCGGAGGGTAGGCCAGCTTGTGGTGTCGGTACATCCAGAAGGAGAACAGGACGATGGCGGCGAGAGCCATGACGGGAACCAGCGAGTACATCAGGCTGGTGAGCACCGGGGTCTTCGGAGGCACCGGTTCGTTGGTCGCTAGGGGCGGAGCGAGGGGGAGGACATGAAGGACCTCCAGAAGAGTTACGATGACGTCATACCAACGGGGTTCACACTTACTGGAGATCTGCGGCTGGTTGCCGTCGGGGCTGTAGAAGAAGTTCTTGTTGCACAAACTTCCTTCGCAGCAGCAGAAGAAGACTTCCGGAGCGTCTTTCCTCTCCACGCATTCACTCCTGTGAGCAGAGGAAGAGCTTCGATGGAAAAGGACCGAAAAGTCTGAATCCTCGTATCTGCAGGTCTGGAACCAGAGACTCTCCACTGTGTTGCTATCAGTGCATAGTTATAGCCCCGCTGTCTTACGTAGCCCTGCTGCCTGTCCTATGTAGCCCTGTTGCCTGTCTCACATAGACGTAGCCCCGCTGCCTGTCTTACATAGACATAGCCCTGCTGCCTGTCCTATGTAGCCCTGCTGCCTGTCTCACATAGACGTAGCCCTGCTGCCTGTCCTATGTAGCCCTGCTGCCTGTCTCACATAGACGTAGCCCTGCTGCCTGTCCTATGTAGCCCTGCTGCCTGTCTCACATAGACGTAGCCCTGTTGCCTGTCCTATGTAGCCCTGTTGCCTGTCTCACATAGACGTAGCCCTGCTGCCTGTCCTATGTAGCCCTGTTGCCTGTCTCACATAGACGTAGCCCTGCTGCCTGTCTCACATAGACGTAGCCCCGCCTCCATGACTTTGAGTCTCACGAGAGGTCAGACGCAGCCTGACTCAATCACCATGTACCTGTCGTAGCAGTTGGTGTCGTCCAGCCAGCAGTCCTGCTTGACCACCTGAACCACGCCAGATACATTCCTCCAGGTGGCGAAGCAGTGGCGTCTCTTGTCTTTATCTCCAGGGCACGAGACCACCCCGCTGATGTTCCCCCAACTCTCCAACCCCACGGAGGAGGAGGAGGAGGAGGAGGAGGAGGGGTTGTAGTTGTAGTGGATGCACTTCCGGGTGTCCGAGCGGCCCAGGATGGAACCTGAAGAGGAGAACCATCAAAGTCAGAGGCCAGGAGGGAACATGATCCAGATCAGAACGCATCGCAATGTCCTCCTTAACGTGGTGGGGGCGCTCGGGTGGCTCGGTGACCTGGGATCCATGTGGTCTCCAGAGGTCAACAGGTCTCGGGGGGGGGGGGATTCCAGAAAAAGAGCTGTTCAAATAAAACCCTGATGATGGCGGCCCACAGAGTTCAGCTCCATCGCCCATCGTAGTAAGGGGGTCGTGGTGAGGAGGTCGTAGTGAGGAGGTCGTGGTGAGGAGGTCGTAGTGAGGAGGTCGTGGTGAGGAGGTCGTGGTGAGGAGGTCGTGGTGAGGAGGTCGTGGTGAGGAGGTCGTGGTGAGGAGGTCGTGGTGAGGGGGTCGTGGTGAGGAGGTCGTAGTGAGGAGGTCGTAGTGAGGAGGTCGTAGTGAGGAGGTCGTAGTGAGGAGGTCGTAGTGAGGAGGTCGTGGTGAGGAGGTCGTGGTGAGGAGGTCGTGGGGAGGAGGTCGTGGTAAGGAGGTCGTGAGGAGGTCGTGGTGAGGAGGTCGTGGTGAGGAGGTCGTGGTGAGGAGGTCGTGGTGAGGAGGTCGTGGTGAGGAGGTCGTGGTGAGGAGGTCGTGGTGAGGAGGTCGTGGTGAGGAGGTCGTGGTGAGGAGGTCGTGGTGAGGAGGTCGTGGTGAGGAGGTCGTGGTGAGGAGGTCGTGGTGAGGAGGTCGTGGTGAGGAGGTCGTGGTGAGGAGGTCGTGGTGAGGAGGTCGTGGTGAGGAGGTCGTGGTGAGGAGGTCGTGGTGAGGAGGTCGTGGTGAGGAGGTCGTGGTGAGGAGGTCGTGGTGAGGAGGTCGTGGTGAGGAGGTCGTGGTGAGGGTGCTGCCTGCCGACTCCATAGCTCTCCTGGCGGGGGGGTGATTGGGAGGACCGGCCTGCCGATCTGAACCCGAGTCGTGTTCTGTTACTGGACCTCTGTGCTAGCCACGGCTCGCCCAGAACCATGTTCCACCACAAGGGGGCTCATAAGTGGACCTGGTACCAGAACACCCGAGATCATGATGGACTTTGTAATCGCATCAGTTTTAAGGACAACACTTGATACAAACTCTGGATATGGACCTGGTGGCCGGGTCAGAACCACACATAGAATGGTCTGTAATGTCTTCCAGGTTGGATGAAAGATGAACAGGCTTTCAAAAGAGTTCTAGTTTAGTTTACGATCTATTAATCATACCTGCAAACTCATGAGGGGTGAAAAAGGTGACAACGGGGGGGGGGGGGTGCGGGTGACTTTTTTTTGTTTTTGTCACCATACCACATCCACGTTGTTTGAACCACAACTACAGTCATTTTATTGTTCTGACCACAAATCTAAATAATGATAATAAACAGTTTAAG
This sequence comes from Pseudoliparis swirei, assembly GCF_029220125.1. Taxonomy (NCBI): domain Eukaryota; kingdom Metazoa; phylum Chordata; class Actinopteri; order Perciformes; family Liparidae; genus Pseudoliparis; species Pseudoliparis swirei. The sequence continues at coordinate 23,700,884 of NC_079389.1, forward strand.
AACAAAAGGTCCTCCTCTGACTCAGCCCTGTAATGATAGTAATAACAAATATACATTGTCATTATATATAATATGGTTAAAGTCATTCATGAACCAACTTCCTTTTTTTTTTGCCTGAACAGTCCTCATGGACTTCTCCCTGAATCTGTTCTGTCTCTACCCGTTTGTCACGATACTCATATTATAACTTCTATACATATTACATACCTGCCATAAATATCATACCAGAATTCAATAAAATACCATACAAACAATATGGTACCATAATTACGAGACTGGTATATTTATCTATAATAGTAATAAATAAAACATCTGTATGGTTCACTTTTTACCAACTTTTTCAACACTTAACAAATGACAGTAATATTAGTATTAATACAGCCAGATATGAATGAAACTACATGGTTCCATCATAGCATTGATTATCACTATGAGGCCGTTAGTCTCTGACCAGATGATCCACAGTTCATCAGGATGAGCAGCTGGAGAGTTACAGAACTTTACAGACTGAAACATTTCACTTCTGGCATCTTTGTATTTTTAAGCCGAAGTCTCTAAAGCTGCGCCTCTTCTCTCGCTGTGAGCTGCGCAGCGCAGTGTGCGCAGACAGCTCGACACGGAGCAGCGCGTGAGCTCTGATCGCTCTCTTCATGAAGTATCGATACTAAAGATATGCTAAATCACATCGTGTTTAACGTACGGGTACTTTGTTAGCATCGCTACACCGTGCAGCGTGACAGCAGCAGATGTAGCGGGCTAACATTCAAGCTAACCTGAACCCCCAAACGATGTCGACATCTGAACGCTGATTGGCCGAGACGCGACACGTCCCATCAAAGATGTTTTATTGCGAAGAAGAGCACCACTTCACACTTTTCTCCGCGTCTCACTGCAATCTCCACGGCAACGGCAGCGCCCCCCCCAAAACAAAAACTCTTCGGATCTCCACGATTCACGTGGATGACCTATTTTGAGTTCAAAACGGTGAATTTCACCGAAAGGTGACAAGTTTGCAGGTATGATTAATAGAGTCAAAGATGGCTGCCACTCCACCTCCTCGAGGAATGTGAGTATTAATCTGACTCGGAGAACCTCCTGCGACCCAGAGAAGATGAATCAGTGATGGATCACCTGAGTCTCAGCAGGACACGCTCACAGGGGCCAGGAGAACAGCCTCGTCCTCAACGTCAAGAAGACCAAGGAGCTGATCGTGGACTACAGGAAGCGGAGAGGAGAGCACACCCCCATCTCCATAGACGGAGTTGCAGTAGAGAGCAGCAGCTTCAAGTTCCTGCACATCTCCGAGGACCTCACATGGACCGCACCACTCACGTGGTGAAAAGAACAACGCCTGTATTTCCTAGGCGACTGAGGAAATTCAACATGGCCCCGCATCCTCAGAACATTCTACACCAGTACCATCGAGTGTTCTGACAGGTTGCATCACCGTCTGGTGCGGAACTGCACCGCCCCTGAGCGTGGGGGACCAGAGGTGCAGTGGGGGCACAGTACATCGTGGAGGTGAGCTTCCTCCATCCTGGACATATACACAACGGTGTGGCAGGGCCAAACGGATGCTGAAAGACAATAACCACCGCCACAAACTGTTCACCTTCACAGGCAGGCGATACCGCATATCAAGTGCCGACAAACAGACTGAGGGACAGCTTCTTCAGTCAGGCCATCATGTTGAACAAGGACTGAGACCTCATACTACACACCAGAACATATTCTGTGAATATCTATGGCCATGGTGTATATTTTATTACATTTGTTATATATATATATATTGTATATATATGATATGTATATACATATATATATATATAGTCTCAAAAAGTGTATATTTTATTACATTGTTTTATATATATATATTGTCATGATGTATATTCTAATACACTGTTTATATATATATTGCACTTTCTTCTTTTGTGTGTGGATATTGTATAGTCTCATTCTTATTCTTTTTTTAGTCTGCTAGGTCGGTGTTTTGCACATAAGAATTTCACGAACCGATTATACTTGTATAAAAGGGGATGTGACAATAGAAACTTGAAACTTGAAACATCTATAAACCTTCAGGCGCTTCATGTTAAACATAAACTGATCATATTCATAGAGATCAATACATCTATAAACCTGCAGGCGCTTCATGTTGAACATAAACTGATCATATTCACAAAGATCAATACATCTATAAACCTGCAGGCGCTTCATGTTGAACATAAACTGATCATATTCACAGAGATCAATACATCTATAAACCTGCAGGCGCTTCATGTTGAACATAAACTGATCATATTCACAGGGATCAATACATCTATAAACCTTCAGGCGCTTCATGTTAAACATAAACTGATCATATTCACAGAGATCAATACATCTATGAACCTGCAGGCGCTTCATGTTGAACATAAACTGATCATATTCACAAAGATCAATACATCTATGAACCTGCAGGCGCTTCATGTTGAACATAAACTGATCATATTCACAAAGATCAATACATCTATAAACCTGCAGGCGCTTCATGTTGAACATAAACTGATCATATTCACAGAGATCAATACATCTATGAACCTGCAGGCGCTTCATGTTGAACATAAACTGATCATATTCACAGAGATCAATACATCTATAAACCTGCAGGTGCTTCATGTTGAACATAAACTGATCATATTCACAAAGATCAATACATCTATAAACCTGCAGGCGCTTCATGTTGAACATAAACTGATCATATTCACAGAGATCAATACATCTATGAACCTGCAGGACAGTGGCGGCTGGTGAATTTTTTTTGGGGGTGGGCAGTTTAAATATCACTCAACAATGAGAAGAAAAGAGGTTTTGAGTAGAATATTGTAAAAAACAAACCTTTATTTAAAGAACATATCGTGCTCAACACGTCCAATAACAACTATCAACACACTGTAACTTTGGGCATGAGAGGCTCAGAGCAGCTTTAAGGAACATTGGGGGCGGGGCTTCAGAGGGTCACAGAATAAAAGAGTTTCACCCTCACATGAAAGAGGTTCAGAGCAGAATAGAGTCAGAAAGAGATCACATGTTACATTGGGTGACAGAGCAGACCCACTACTGTAAAGACAAGTAGCTCCTCTCTTTAAAGTGGTCAAACTTCTCCATAACTCTCTGGTTAAAGTCATCATGTCTGTAACCAGCCTCCATTATTCTGGAGGGAATGTGTCTGTTGTTCAGAACTTCTTCCTTGTGTTTCGATGCAGTTCGGTCTCCTTCTGCTGCTCTGCTCTGCAAACAGGGTTAGCTTCATGCTGTTAGCGAGTTAGCTTCATGCTGTTCGCTAGTTAGCTTCATGCTGTTAGCGAGTTAGCTTCATGCTCTTAGCTAGATGCTGCGTTAAGATTCGTGCTTTACACTTGTCTGCAGCTCTTTAGATCCCTCCCCCCGTTGTAGTCCAGAGAGTTTCAGTCCCTTTGGAACAACAGACAGGAGAAACTAAACAGCATTACTCACTGAGCTCCAGCTAACAGCTCCGTTAGCTACCTGCTCCCGTAGCTCCGTGGAGCTCTCTGGCTGAGGGAACATACCGGTCTCTGATTGGCCGAATAGTCCAGTCACGTGAAATAATAAAACGATGTCATTGGCCAACGAGCGCACATTTTTGTGCCCCAAGATTCACGTTTCATCCGCCAATGAGAAGCCGTCCTTGCCGAAACGACTGAAATGTTTTCTCGCTGCCGCACACACACGTTGGGCCGGTGTCCCGAAAAAGGGGCGGGGCTTCTCTCCGTGATAATGAGTGGCGATATATTATATGTTTTCACATTAACTTAAGTGGTTGTTGACAGGCTGACGGTCTCCCACACACATTTAGAGCATCAACACGGTATATTGACTATTGAAATGATTTGGCATATAATGTTTTTTGACAGGATTGTTTTTTTTCTTCATCTCAACATTGTAAGAGGCCGGCGCTCTAGCGCCCCCTATGGACGAACCGCCACTGCTGCAGGAGCCTCATGTTGAACAGACTGATCATATTCACAGGGATCAATAACTCGATCGATACGTGACGAGGTTCAACAGGAGCACTGCAGCACGTACATTATTAATACTGTTGACACGGCGTGGAGTGTGTGTACAGTGTGTGTGTGTGTATATGTGTGTGTTAAGTTTATACAGTGTGTGTAGTGTGTAGACAGTTTGTATAGTGTGTGTAGTGTAGTTAAGCGTCTTTGAGTACTATGAAAAGCGCTATAGAAATTGTATGTATTATTATTATTAGTGTGTAGTGTGTGTGTGTGTGTAGTGTGTATAGTGTGTGTGTGTGTGTGTGTGTGTGTGTGTGTGTACAGTGTGTGCCTCCAGGTGGACTCACCTGAGGAGCAGGACACCAGGAACACGCTGAAGGCCAGCCGGGTCGCGGGGCCCATGGTGACCCGAACGGACCAACCGCCTTTACAGCAGCTCCGGTTCTGATGGTGGACCCCGAGCACCGGCACCGGGTCCCGGTCCAAACATTAGCGAGAACCGTAGACCCGGATCTTCAGCTCTCTTCCTGAGCGGATCCACCGGGAGACGCCCGGCCCGGTACCAAGTCTAACCCGAACCCAGAGACCAGCACGTGTCCATAGAACCGCATCGATCCGCCGATCGACTGATTGCTGCAGCTATCTGCTCGTATTCACGTTCCGGGGTTCGGTTTGATCCGGGATCCGAGAGCGAGCCCAGTCCACCAGTCGGTCCGGTTCTGCACAACGATCGGAACCGGATCGATCCTCCAATGTGTGTTATCGATCCGGGTCTGAAGGTCTGGTCTCCGTCCTCTCTCCTCGGCGAGCACAGCAAAGATGGCCGCCCGGCTCAGATTAGTGTGTTTTTCTGTTTTTTTTCCCTTCTTCCCGTAGCAGTCTGTCGCCGCGCTGAGGGTCACGTGACCCGCGCTAACCAATAGGGTGCGTGGAAGGAGCTCCCCGCGGTGACGTCATGACGCAGGACGTCTGGAATGCTAGCGAAGCCCCGCCTCCTGTTCTGGTGTGTACTGAAGGAACACATTCCAGCCTCACGCTGTCAAGAGATGTCTCACTACATAGTTTATCATCAAGTGTATGGAGGACTTAAAATGACTTAAGTATAAATAAATAAATGCATGAATAAATACAAGAATAAATAAATAAATGCTTAAATAAATGTATAAATAAATAAATACAAGAATAAATGTATAAATACAGAAATAAATACAGGAATGAATAAATATAAGTTGTACCTCAACAGGACATCATTTATGTGTCCACACGTATTTCTTCATTTATTTATGTGTGACATTTACGTGTCCGTATATTCAAATGAGCTGGGCGGTCCGAACCTCATTGTTGAACAGGATTGGTCAAGTCGGGGAGCAAGACAGAAGCAATCGATCCCTAGCACTTGGACCTGTAGACGAACAGTGTTTATAATGCATTCTTGTCTGTACATTCTAAATACTACTGTTGTTGAGTCACGGAATGTAATTTAAGGATGTTTTCAGCCGAGAAGTTAGTAGTTTAAGCATCAAATCTGTGGTCGGTTTATCGAGATTCAGTCTAATAAGGATATGCGACGGAGATTTGAGGTTCTGCTCGCGGGACCAGTGAGCTCCGGGCGCTCAGCGCGCTGTGTGGCCGCCGAGAGAAGCCTGATCTCGGCAGGACTTTTTGAAATGCTCCGCTGGCTCTGACGTCTCCGTAGCGGCTGAACATGAGATATAAATAGGTTTTGGAGGATCAAAAGAGCACAAAGAGTTTATTATTTATTAAAAGATAACGTTACGTCAATTTGACTGAGGGTTAAGATTTATAACTTCATGTTGTAGCGACCCTGGGTCAGGAAAGCTACGAGACGTTGTATAGTTATTATCGTTTATTCGTAGCCTACGCCAAACAACAGTGAACACCGCAACACATTCTACTCCACTGTAAAGTATTTTACAGTGAATAAGTGGAGTAAATTCATGAGCAAGAACAGTTGATGTGGTGACGTCACAAGACCAGAAAGACCGTCCTGCGTCCTCGAGAGTCTGGACTCCCAAGACCAGACTCACAAGACCAGACTCCAAGAAAACACGAGTCTGTACTCATTGTACTTGGAAATGATAAACGGCTGAAGTCAAAAAGCTGTCTAGGCTAACTTCTGCTAACGGTGAGCTGAGCGAGCCAACTTCAGCGTCATGTGCCAGGCAGAAGTAGTAGAGCACAACACACCAGGTGCATCACACTCCTGTGACCAATCATGCTTTAGACAGAGGTTCGGACCGACCCAGCTCATTTGAATATACGGACACGTAAATGTCACATGAATAAATACGTGTGGACACATAGAGAAATAAATAAATGAAGAAATACAGAAATGTAGAGATATATTTATTTAATGATGTCCTGTTGATTTATAACTTACATTTATTAATTCCTATATTTATTTAGACATTTATTTAAGCATTTATTTATACTTAAGTCATTTTGAGTCCTCTATACAAGTGATGACATGAGCAAAATATATTTATATTATTGTGTTATACTATGAATACTATATATATACTGTAGCGACCCTGTGAAGTGGCTGTCAATCACAGTGTGGCACCGTGCGTGCTGGTCGAGGGGGCGTGCCTGTGATTGGCGGAGTAGAGGGGAGGCGGGGTTAACCTGTCGGAAAACGGGAGTTAAGGTTGGTTGACGGGAAACGTTGTTGACGTTCGAGCTGCTGAGCTGAGAGGAGCACGCTGTCTGTGTTGGTGGATGCCCAATAAAGGGATTAATAACGTCGTCCCGTCTCCGTGTCAGTGCCATAACGTCCGAGACATTACAATACTATGATTGTCAGGACACCGGAGTCGGGAAGCAAACCCGGGTCGCTGGATTGGTAACCCACGATTTACCCAGTGGGCTATTGAGGACCCAGATGCAGAGAGTAATGTCAAAAGTTTGTTTTATTTTCTCTCCGTCAAAACGGAGTTTAAAAAAATGCAAACGTGTCTTGAAACAGCAATAACTCGAACACAAGAGGTAGATCCAAAAGCACAGAAGAGCTCAAAAAGGTAGTAATCCAAACGAAACCGTTAAATCCAAAAAGGGTAGTAAACCAAAAAGGTCCAAAGTACGTAGAACAGTCAATATGAAAAAGGCTTAACTAAGGAAGCTATATATATATATAGCTCTTGCTCACCCAGGCGAAGAAACCAAAAAACAAGTATCTCTAGACCGCCGCTTGGAGAAGCAGTGAAACAGCGGTCGAGAACCACGTTAACAAACAGTAAATGTTTCGAGAGGGTAACGAGGATCACTACGTCTAAACAAACATCGCGATGACGTGTCGAGCACACTACCAGGTATTTATACCCTGGTCAAACAAAGTTAATTGAACAATAATTACCAAATGCAAAACAGGTGTGGAACAGAAAGACAGAGGCAAACAGGAGTCAGGAGGAGGAGTCAGGAGGAGTCAGGAAGAGGAGTCAGGAGGTGTCAGGAGGAGGAGTCAGGAGGAGGTGTCAGGAGGTCGCCAATGACCCCAGTGGCGCAAAACGAAGTCCCAAGTCATGACAATTATATTATTATACTATGAATACTATATACTATGAACCAGGCCCGGGGTGGGTAATCGGGAGAATCGGGAGAGTTCCCGGTGTGCCGCTTCACTTCTGGGCCAGTCGAGAATTGTATTTGTTGACATGTGTCACGTTCGTCCATCTTCTCTTAAAGTGGGCTAAACACGTTCAGCATTCTGACACCGCAGCCTCTGCATGGGTTGTACCATGCGAGAAAGTTCACCCCTCCCAAATAATAGAGTTGGTTCAGTCCATTATGGAACCAACCAACTCAATTTGGGAGAGGAGAACTTCCAAATCGAGTTGGTTCGGCCCTGAGCCGTCTTTTCCAAAAAGTTTTCTCAGCTACGGATAGCTGGGCCGGCCCGACCGCAACGATACGCGTCAGGGAGGATGGACGGGAGGAAGAGGGCAGGAGGGGCTGGAAAAGCCAGGTTGAAAAAAAGAAAGGCATTGGAGGAGGATGCTGTCAAATGTGCCAAGCTTCCCGATTTATTTTCAAGAGGACAAACACAAGTGGCAACTGGTAAAGAGAGACAAAGGCCTAATGATTAGCAACACAACTATTCGGCTAACGTTGTAGCCTTGATTAATATCATTGTAGCGTTGTCAACCTATTCACAAGCAAAATATTACATTGAATTAAAATATTAGCCTTTTTATCTCACCCAAAATATGGCGATCCATAGACTTTGCAAATATTATGCAAATATTGATATTGTTATTGAAGTATGCAGTAATATGACTGTTATTTTTTCTTTGTAGCTTCGGAGCAGCAGATAAGAGTCTCCTGCTGAAAATTATGAGCCCGACATTTGCAATGAGGAGGCCATGACTACAGGGACATGTAGAGAGGATAACAGAGGAAACTATATGAATTAAAGTTATATATTCTAAGAAAGAGCAGTACAGTATACTTGATGAACCAATATGCATTGTTTGCTCAGAAGTGGGTGTAGTAAAGGAGTAAATCACCACTATATAATACACATGCAGAAAAATGACAATGACCATGATGGCCCCCATGAGGTCTCACTCCAACAAATCTGGCCTACTGCCTCATCTGAGTCTGACACCCCTGCTATGCTATTCTGCCTTTTTTAATGTTATGCATATTTTTTGTTAACTTCTCATCTTAAGTGGATTATTATTGTTGTATTTAACCTTTACATTATTTGTTGGACCATGGTATTAAGAAAAGAACTACAGGATAGTAAGAGCTGAACTGTTGCTTCATTTATCCAATTTCCACTACAATGAAAAAAGTGGGCTGGTCTTGAGCCTGAAATTCCCGGGCTGAAAAGTGGCCCCACTCCGGCCCTACTATGAACACTATATATTATGAATACTATATACTATGAACACTATATACTATGAATACTATATACTATGAACACTATATATTATGAATACTATATACTATGAACACTATATACTATGAATACTATATACTATGAACACTATATACTATGAATACTATATACTATTATACTATGAATACTATATACTATGAATACTATATACTATGAATACTATATACTATGAATACTACATACTATTATACTATGAATACTATTATACTATGAATACTATATACTATGAATACTATATACTATGAATACTATTATACTATATACTGAAGACCAGGCACGTGCACAGACATTTTGGGGGGCAGGTGCTCAAACCAAAAAAAAGGGCACCCAATGCCAAAAAAAATAATTCTGACCGAGTTGAAACATAAGCAGCATTACACTGATGGAGCTGTCCTCGAACTGCGTTTCCTCTGGCAGCATCAGACAGCTAGCTTACATTTTCTTTATGAATAAAGATGAATTATTATATAGCAATGACAGTAAAAGTGTTCTGATTGGCTAATGGCCACGTATTGCCCTCCTGGTCTGATACGGATCCGTATTGCCCTCTGACGTCATTTTCAAAATGAGCGATATTGATAGACATCAACAGCCAAGAGCGGGTCGGGGCGAAATTCTCACAAGAACTCAAATAAATGCCCCGTCGGATATTAAAACACATTTGGGGGGACTTGATGACAGAGAGTAACTTTTATTCTTAAATACGGATGAATAAAAAAAATGTGTCTCCAGCAGAAAGGGCACTTTACTCATCCAGGGCAAAGGGGCTGGTGCTTCAGCACCACTAGGGCTCTATCTGTGCACGTGCCTGCTGAAGACTATACACATACGTTATACTAAATACTAGGAATATTATTATACTATTCATACTAGGAATACTTTATTAATAATAACATGTAGGGGGATTTTTTTTATTGCATTAATATTTTACATTTCATTCAAAAGCAGCATTTTCACATACAGGTTACACAATAACATACAAGCACGGTGGCTCAGTGGTTAGCACTGTCGCCTCACAGCAAGAAGGCTCTGGGTTCGAATCCCGGTCGTCCCGGTGGTTCCAGGTCCTTTCTGTGTGGAGCGTGTTCTCCTCGTGTTCTCCTCGTGTCTGCGTGGGTTTCCTCCGGTTTCCCCCACCATCATAAAGACATGCACCGCAGCCTCACCCCGGTTCGTATGGATGTGAATGTATGTTGGTGGTGGGGGAGGGGCTGTAGGCGCTGATTGGGGGAGGGGCTGTAGGCGCTGATTGGGGGAGGGGCCGTAGGCGCTGATTGGCTGCCACGCTTCCGTCAGTCTGCCCCAGGGCAGCTGTGGCTACTGATGTAGCTCCACCACCACTGGGCTGACTGTGTGTATGACTACTGGACTCTGTAAAGCGACTTTGGGTGTCTAGAGAAGCGCTATATAAAATAAATGATTATTATTATTATTATTATTAACAACTGCATACTATATATATTTATAGATTTGGGTAATAAGAAAAATGATAATAATAATGATCATAATAATATATTTTTTAACAGTCTGCTGCTAACCACATGATAATGCTCAGTGTATCCTAGAGGAGAGAGGAGCTCAGTGTATCCTAGAGGAGAGGAGCTCAGTGTATCCTAGAGGAGAGAGGAGCTCAGTGTATCCTAGAGGAGAGAGGTGCTCAGTGTATCCTAGAGGAGAGAGGTGCTCAGTGTATCCTAGAGGAGAAGCTCAGTGTATCCTAGAGGAGAGGTGATTACTGTATCCTAGAGGAGAGGAGCTCAGTGTATCCTAGAGGAGAGGAGCTCAGAGTATCCTAGAGGAGAGAGGAGCTCACTGTATCCTAGAGGAGAGGAGCTCAGTGTATCCTAGAGGAGAGGTGATTACTGTATCCTAGAGGAGAGGAGCTCAGTGTATCCTAGAGGAGAGGAGCTCAGAGTATCCTAGAGGAGAGGAGCTCACTGTATCCTCAGCGTCCCACAGCAGCCTCTCAGGATGGTTGGTGTCTCCATGGTGATGGACGTTTCATGTTGTGTTCTGCAGTTGTTTGAGGTGATGGAGGTGACCCGGCAGGTGGAGGTGTGTGTGGGAAGATTGACGGTTCTCCCTCTGACCCGCCGTGGTGGAGCGCTGTGGTTCTGCGGGCCGGAGATCCTCTGGAGCTGCTCTGCATTCCACGGGCCCTCAGCTCATCAACTTTTCATCAGCTGTGACCGAGAGGGGGAGGAGCTTATCCCGCTGCGGCTTTCTGACATGAGCTGCATCTGTCACGGCACGTCCTCTCACGGCAGAGGGCCGACCTTCAGATGACCTTCAGACCACCTTCAGATGACCTTCAGACCACCTTCAGAGGACCTTCAGACCACCTTCAGAGGACCTTCAGACGACCTTCAGACCACCTTCAGACGACCTTCAGACCACCTTCAGAGGACCTTCTGACCACCTTCAGACCACCTTCAGAGGACCTTCAGACGACCTTCAGACCACCTTCAGATGACCTTCAGACGACCTTCAGACCACCTTCAGAGGACTTTCAGACGACCTTCAGACCACCTTCAGAGGACCTTCAGACGACCTTCAGACCACCTTCAGAGGACCTTCAGACAACCTTCAGACCACCTTCAGACCACCTTCAGACGACCTTCAGACGACCTTCAGACGACCTTCAGAGGACCTTCAGACGACCTTCAGACCACCTTCAGAGGACCTTCAGACGACCTTCAGACCACCTTCAGACGACCTTCAGACCACCTTCAGAGGACCTTCAGACCACCTTCAGAGGACCTTCAGACCACCTTCAGAGGACCTTCAGACAACCTTCAGACCACCTTCAGACGACCTTCAGACCACCTTCAGAGGACCTTCATACAACCTTCAGACCACCTTCAGACCACCTTCAGAGGACCTTCAGACGACCTTCAGACCATCTTCAGAGGACCTTCAGACCATCTTCAGAGGACCTTCAGACCACCTTCAGCGGACCTTCAGACGACCTTCAGACGACCTTCAGACCAGCTTCAGACGACCCTCAAATACAGGAGCTCAGTTTGCTCCTCTGACCTGAGACCAGCAGCAGACTATCGAGGACAGGAAGACGACATCACCACATTCACAACATCTTATCAAGTATCACTCATAAAGTCTCATTTTGAGCCTCATTATTTTTGATTGACTTTTTATCTCATAATCCAGGAAATATAAATTATTCACGAGGTGCACATTTTACTTTTGGAACTTTTCAAAGTTTTTTATTGTTATTAATATCATTTTCTTAAGTTGTAATCGTTTCTTTTGTTTTGTGATGATGTCATCGGCGCCGACACAGAGGCCCGGTGTGAGCCAATGAGGAGGCGGGATCATTCATCCTGGTTTATTTATTATTACTGATTTACAGCGGAAACATTTAAATAATCCCAAACAATATGAACAGAGACGCTGATGTTCAAGTGAAGAATCAGTGACGTCACATTTCCACTAGAGGGCAGTGTGACACCTCCTCTTCCTCTCGTTGGAGAGAACACGTCTATTCAAAGGGCTTCAGCTCCTCCTGACTCCTCCTCCTGACTCCTCCTGACTCCTCCTCCTGACACCTCCTCCTGACTCCTCTTCCTGACTCCTCCTGCTGACTCCTCCTCCTGACTCCTCCTCCTGACACCTCCTCCTGACTCCTCCTGCTGACTCCTCCTCCTGACTCCTCCTCCTGACACCTCCTGCTGACTCCTCCTCCTGACACCTCCTCCTGACTCCTCCTCCTGACTCATCTTCCTGACTCCTCCTCCTGACTCCTCCTCCTGACACCTCCTCCTGACACCTCCTCCTAGCTCCTCCTCCTGACACCTCCTGACTCCTCCTCCTGACGCTGACTCCTCCTCCTGACTCCTCCTCCTGACTCCTCCTGCTGACTCCTCCTGACTCCTCCTCCTGACTCCCTCCTGACCTCTCCTGACCTCCCTGACCTCCTCCTGACTCCTCCTCCTGACCTCCTCCTGACCCTCTCCTGACCTCCTGACTCCTCCTCCTGACACCTCCTCCTGACTCCTCCTCCTCCTGACCTCCTCCTGACCTCTTCCCACTCCTCCTCCTGCTGACTCCTCCTCCTGACTCCTCCTCCTGACTCCTCCTCCTGACTCCTCCTGACTCCTCCTCCTGACTCCTCCTCCTGACACCTCCTCCTGACTCCTCTTCCTGACTCCTCCTGCTGACTCCTCCTCCTGACTCCTCCTCCTGACACCTCCTCCTGACTCCTCTTCCTGACTCCTCCTGCTGACTCCTCCTCCTGACTCCTCCTCCTGACACCTCCTCCTGACTCCTCCTCCTGACACCTCCTGACTCCTCCTCCTGACTCCTCTTCCTGACTCCTCCTCCTGACTCCTCCTCCTGACTCCTCTTCCTGACTCCTCCTCCTGACACCTCCTCCTGACTCCTCCTCCTGACTCCTCTTCCTGACTCCTCCTCCTGACACCTCCTCCTAGCTCCTCCTCCTGACTCCTCAATGAAATCCATTTAATTGAGATTCTACGAGTCATTTTTGAGTAAAAGGAGCAGAAATGACATCTCGTCTGGCCTCCGCCTGCAGCGCGGTGCGCATGAAGGAGGTGGTGCTGCGTTCAGGGACCGTGGGCCGTAGAAGAACAGCTACGAGACCGAGACCGAGCACAACCATTTTAGACCTTATCCCAATAATCAAAGGTAACCTTCTGGACTTTTAGCCATGTTTTTTGTTTACAATGCAAATCCATAAGTGCTCTACCTGTGAGGTATCCGGCGCCCCCTAGTGGCGACCTTCAGGAGAGCATGGAGGACAGAGGTCAGGGTGTGAACGCAGAACCTTCAGCACCGGCCTCGTGAAGCCGTGAACTGGTCCGACTCCCCGAGCTCGCATCCAGCTCGAAGGTGCTGTTGCTAAGCGACGCTGGTGCAGCTCTGGAAGCCCCTCCCCCCCATTGGCCCCTCTTCCCGATGCCAGCACCAGACCCGAGGCTCTCCACTTCCTGGCGGCGGGGGGAGCCTCCGGTGGTCTTTCAGCGTCCTCCTCGCGTCGGGAGGAGCTGACCTGCTGTCGGAGCGCCGCGCTGGCAGCCGCCCGGCGCCACGCGGGGCCTTTGTCAGGGGCCACAAACGGCCCCTTCACACGCCCGGCCCCGCCTCTTTGTTGACGCGCGACACACTGAGACTTTATGCTTTCATAACCCTTTCTGTGTGCTTTGGGCCTTTGTGGGCCGTGAAGTCAGGACGGGGGACCCCTTCAGGGTCTTTGTTCCACGTCTGCGGTATTCAGGAGCGAAGAATGGTGGACATGAAGCAACATGAGAACCGGACGCTCACTTCAGAGCCATCGGCGCTCGAGAGAGGCACTTCCTCTTCAAAAGGAGACTCACTTCCACACATGAAGACAGAGAGGACACATGAAGAGACAGTGAGAGACACATGAAGAGACAGTGAGGACACATGAAGAGACAGTGAGGACACATGAAGAGACAGTGAGGACACATGAAGAGACAGAGAGGACACATGAAGAGACAGTGAGGACACATGAAGAGACAGAGGACGCATGAAGAGAGAATGAGGACACATGAAGAGAGAGAGAGGACACATGAAGAAGATTTATGAGACATGGAAGAGACAGTGAGGACATATGAGAAAAGACAGTGAGACATACAAGAGACAGAGAGGATAATGAAGAGAGGAGGAGTATTACATAAGAGACGTAGAGATGAAGGCTGAAGAAAGACAGAGAGGACATACAAGAGACCGTGAGGACACATGAAGAGACAGAGAGGATGGCATGAAGAGACAGAGAGAGACACGTGAAAGTAGGAAAAGGGAGACATAAAGATGAGGAGGACACATGAAGAGGGACAGAGAGGACATATGAAGAGACTGAGGACACATGGAAGAGACAGAGGATACATGAAGAGACGGTGAGACACACAGAGGACACATGAAGAGACAGAGAGGACATATGAAGAGACAGAGACATAAGAGACAGAGGATACATAAGAGACAGAGGAATATAAGGAAGAGACAGAGAAGGCAGACAGAGCACAAGAGACGGTGGAGGACAATATGAAGAGACGTGAGATGGTTGATGAAGAGACAGGAGAGAAGGAAGACAGAGGACATGAATATATTAAGAGACAATAAGCGAAGAGCATATGAGTGACGCCACGAGTTATGGCTAGGAGAGGACACATGAAGAGACAGAGAGTACACAAGATATTATGGAGACATGTAAGAGACAGGAGACACATGGAAGAGACAGTGAGGACATGAAGAGACAGGAGGACACATGGTGAGACAGAGGACACATAGTAGACAGAGGACATGAAGAGACGGTGAGGACACATGAAGAGACAGAGAGGACAATATGTGAAGAGATTATGAGGATACAAGAAGAGTATTAGAGAGGACATAAGAGACAGAGAGGACATATAAGAGACAGTGAGGATACATGAAGATATTGGAGAGACAAGAGACAGGAGACACATGAAGAGACCGAGATATGTTAAGAGACAGAGAGGATACATGAAGAGAGAAAGGAGACACATGAAGAGACAGGAGAGGACAAGAAGAGACATAGAGGATACATGAAGAGACAGAGGACACATGTAGGAAAGCAGAGGACACATGAAGAGCAGAGAGGACACATGAAGAGACAGAGGACATAGAGAGGACACATGAAGAGACAGTGAGGACACATGTAGAGACAGTGAGGGACACACATGAAGAGACAGAGGATACATGGAAGACAGGACACACAAGAGTATTGAGAGGACACATGAAGAGACAGTGAGGACACATGAAGAGACCGTGAGGACAAGGAAGATATTAAGAGAGGACACATAAAGAGGCAGAGGACATATAAAGAGACAGTGAGGACACATAAAGAGATTCGGGAGACACATGAAGAGACAGAGGACATGAAGAGACAGGAGGACACATGAAGAGATTGGAGAGGACACATGAAGAGATGGTGGAGGACACAATATGAGACAGGAGAGGACACATGAAGAGACAGAGACAATATGAAGAGACAGCAAGACACATGAAGAGACAGAGAGACACATGAAGAGAAATGGTGAGGACAAGGGAAGAGACAGAGAGACACATGAAGAGACTGTGAGGACACATGAAGAGACAGAGGAGATACATGAAAAGAGACAGTGAGGGATGGCTACGAAGAGACAGTCAGACACATGAAGAGACAGAGAGGATAATAATAGAAGAGACAGAGAGGACAATATAAAGAGACATAGAGGGACAATATGAAGAGACAGAGAGGAATACAAGAGACAGTGAGACAATATGAAGAGACAGAGATGACAAGGAAGAGACAGAGAGGACACACAAGAGACATACAGTGAGGACACATGAAGAGACAGAGGACAAGGAAGAGACAAGAGGAGACAAGGAAGAGACCGTGAGGACACAAGGAAATATATTGGTGAGAGGACAATAAGAAGATATAGTGAGGACACATGAATATATTAGAGAGGAGGTGAAGAGAGCATAGAGGACATATGAAGAGACAGAGAGGACATGATGAAGAGACAGTCAGGACATGAAGAGACAGAGGACACATGAAGAGACAGAGAGATACATGAAGAGACAGTGAGGACACATGGAAGAGACAGAGAGGAGCAAGGAAGAGACAGTGAGGCTAATACAAGAGACAGAGAGGATACATGGAAGAGACAGTGGTGAGACACAAGGAAGAGACAGGAGAGGACAAGGCTGGAAGAGACAGAGATATACGAAGAGGTTACAGTGGAGGACAAGGAAGAGACAGAGAGGAGACAAAGAATATATTATTATACACATGAAGAGACAGAGAGGACAATACAAGGAGACAGAGAGTGAGCATATGAAGAGACAGTGGAGGACATGAAGGGACAGGAGAGGACACATGAAGAGACAGTGAGGACATGAAGAGACCCGGAGGACACAAGGAAGAGTTGAGAGGAAGGATATGAAGAGACAGAGGACAATACGAAGAGACATAGAGGACACAAGGAAGAAAGACATAGAGTGACACATGTGAAGACAGTGAGGAGCTGGCTGGAAGAGACAAGAGAGACAGGAAGAGACAGAGGAGACACAAGACAGTGAGGACATGAAGAGACAGTGAGGACACATGAAGAGTGACAGAGAGGACACGAAGAAAGGGTGACACATGAAGAGACGGAGAGGACACATGAAGAGACAGGAGACATGAAGAGTCTCAGAGGACAAGCATGAAGAGACAGAGAGGACACATGAAGAGACAGAGACAATACAAGGAAGAGACAGGAGAAGGTTGAAGAGACTAGAGGACATGAAGAGTCAGTGAGGAGACATGAAGAGACAGGAGGATACACAGAAGAGACGGAGAGGACATGAAGAGACGTGGAGGATAATATGAAGAGACAGAGGATACAAGTTAGAGATGACACAAGGAAGAGAGTTGTGTAATGACACATGAAGAGACAGAGAGGTGATACATGGAAGAGACGGTGAGACACATGAAGAGACAGAGAGTACACAAGAGACTGTGGAGGACAATAGAGACAGAGAGGACACATGAAGAGACAGAGGACACATTAGTTATATAACAGACATGAAGAGACAGAGAGGACACAAGGAAGAGACAGAGAGAGGACACATGAAGAGAAGTGAGTGACACATGAAGAGATTTATGGAGGACACAATGAAATATATTAAGATGATAATAAATATATTAAAGAGAGGACATGAAGAGAGCGAAACAGGACACAAGGGAAGAGAGAGGACACATGAAGAGACAGAGAGACACATGAAGAGAGCACAGGAGGACACATGAAGAGACGGTGAGGACACAATAGATGAGGAGGAGAAGAAGAGACAGAGAGGACAGATAAGAAGAGACAGAGAGGACACATGGAAGAGACAGTGAGACACATGAAGAGACGGTGAGGAGACATGAAGAGAGAGAGAGGACACACGAAGAGACAGTGAGGACATATGAAGAGTATTAAGTGAGGCATGAAGAGACACAGAGGACACATGGAAGAGATGGTGATGACACACAGAAGAGACAGAGAGGACACAAGGAGACGGGGTGAGGACACATACAGACAGGGAGGACACACAATATATTGAGAGGACATGAAGAGACGGAGAGACATATGAAGAGACAGAGATATTACAAGAGACGGAGAGGATAATAAGAGATAAAGAGGTTGGCTACGAAGAGACGGAGGACATAATAATATGAAGAGACAGAGGACACATGAGACAAGAGGAGACACAAGAGACAGTGAGGATGACATGAAGAGACAGTGAGGCTGGCCAATAATGAGACAGTGAGGACACACAGAAGACATATGAGGACACATGAAGATGACAGAGGAGGACAAGGTTTAAGAGACGCAGGAGGATACAAGGAAGAGACAGAGAGACACATGAAGAGACAGTGAGGACACATGGAGACAGTGAGGACACATGAAGTGACAGAGAGACATGAAGAGAGCAGTGAGGACATGAAGAGATTATGAGTGACACAAGACAGAGGAGGACACATGAAGACAGTGGAGGACACATGAAGAGACGGTGGAGGACACAAGGAAGAGACGGTGGAGACAACAAGGAAGAGATGAGAGGACAATAATGAAGAGACAGAGGACACAAGAGACACAGATAGACACAAGGAGGAAGAGACAGAGAGGACACATGAAGAGACAGCGAGGACACACGAAGAGACAGAGGAGGACATGAAGAGACAGGAGGACACACAAGAGACAGTGGAGGTGACAAGTTGAAGAGACAGAGAGGAAAATAATAAAGAGACAGCGGGAGGACACATGTGAAGAGACAGGAGGGATACATGAAGAGAGTTATGGAGGACAATGTTGAAGAGACAGATATTGGCCACGAAGAAAGACAGAGAGGACACATGAAGAGATACCGAGGACACATGAAGAGACAGTGGAGGATACACAGAAGAGACGAAGGGGACAGCATGAAGAGACAGGAGGACATGAAGAGATGCAGTGAGGACACATGAAGAGACAGTGAGGAGCACATGGGAAGAGACAGTGAGGACACATGAAGAGATGAAAGAGGATGGCTGATGAAGAGACCGAGGACATGAGACAGAGAGGACACATGAAGAGACAGAAAGAGGACACAAGGAAGAACAGGACACATGAAGAGACAGAGAGGATACATGAAGAGACAGAGAGGACATATGAAGAGACAGGAGGACACATGAAGAGACGGTGAGGATATGAAGAGACAGTGAGACACACATGAAGAGACAGGAGGACATAGTGAAGAGATACAGAGAGGACACATGAAGAGACAGAGAGGACATATGAAGAGACAGAGAGGACACATGAAGAGACAGCTGTGACAAGGAAGAGACAGATGACATAAGAAGAGACAGAGAGGACATATGAAGAGACAGTGAGGACAAGGAAGAGACAGAGAGGACATAATGAAGAGAGACAGTCAGACACAGAAGAGACAGAGAGGACAGGAGAGAGTTGGAGTGAGGATGAAGAGATGGTGAGGACACAGGGAAGAGACAGGAGGACACATGAAGAGACAGAGGACAAGGAAGAGACAGAGAGACATACAGCATAGAGGATGACACAATATACAGTGAGCATACATTATGAGAGGATGTATACAAGAGCAGTGAGGGGACAGTTAATGAAGAGACAGAGAGATACATGGAAGAGACGGTGAGGACACATGTGGAAGAGACAGAGAGGACACATGAAGACAGAAAGAGGACAGCTAAGGAAGAGACAGTGAGGAAGCACACTGGGAAGAGACAGAGGAGGACACATGAAGAGACAGTGAGGACAATATGAAGAGGGTGGTGGAGACAAGGACAAGAAGTGTGGAGAGAGACACATGAAGAGACGGGAGACAAGGAAGAGACACAGAGGACACATGAAGAGACGGAGAGGATGCTACGAAGAGACAGAGAGGAATATGAAGAGACAGTGAGGACATATGGAAGAGGTATTTGTGAGACACAAGAGATGAAAGAGGATACATGAAGAGACAGTGAGGATACAATGAAGAGAGATGAAAGTGGTGATACTATGAAGAGACAGGAGGACACAAGAGAGACAGTGGAGGACACATGAAGAGACAAGGAGGACACAATGAAGAGACAGAGATACATGAGAGAGACGGAGGACACATGAAGAGACAGAGGACACATGAAGAGACATGAGGACAAGGCTAAGAGACAGAGACAGATGGAAGAGGTTGGTGGAGACACAGTGAAGAGATCGTGAGGACACATGGAAGAGACAGAGAGGACACATGAAGAGACAGTGAGGACAATATGAAGAGATCGGAGACACATGAAGAGATTTGTGGAGGACAATACAGAAGATATTGTGAGAGGACACAAGGAAGAGACAGGAGAGGACACATGAAGAGAGGAGGATAATACGCGAAGAGACAGTGAGGACATATGAAGAGACAAGTGGAGGACACATGAAGAGACAGAGAGGACATACGAAGAGACAGGAGGACAAGGAAGAGACAGAGAGGAGGACATAAGGAAGAGACAGTGGAGACAATAAGAGACAGGAGGAAGAGACAGGAGAGGACACATGAAGAGACAGTGAGGACATAAGGAAGAGACAGTGAGGACATACAAGAGACAGGAGGACATAAGGAAGACAGGAGGACAATATGAAGAGACAGAGAGGGATACATGAAGAGACAGAGAGGACATACAGAGACAGGAGACAAGAGATGGAGAGGACACATGAAGAGACAGAGAGATACATGAAGAGAGAGATGAGAGGACATACAAGAGACAGAGAGGAGACAAGGAAGAGACAGCCAGGATACATGAAGAGACAGAGAGGACAAGAAGGAAGAGATGCAAGTGAGGACATAGAGACGGGGAGACACAGGAAGAGACAGAGAGGACACAGGAAGAGACAGAGAGGACACAGGAAGAGACAGAGAGGACACATGAAGAGATGAAAGTGAGGACACATGAAGAGACAGAGAGACACATGAAGAGACAGAGAGGACACAAGGAAGACAGAGAGGGACACATGAAGAGATAAAAGAGGAATACTATGAAGAGATGGTGAGGGACACATGAAGAGACAGAGAGGACACAAGAGACAGAGAGGATGTGAGAAGAGAAGCAGGAGGACACAAGAGATAAGGAGGACATATGAAGAGACGGAGAGGACATATGAAGAGACAGAGACACATGAAGAGACGGTGGATATTACATGTAAGAGACGGAGAGGACAATATGAAGAAAGACAGAGAGGACACACAAGAGATGAGAGGACACATGAAGAGACAGGAGGACACAGAGACAGAGGACAAGGCGAAGAGACAGGAGAGGTGGCATATGAAGAGACGAGAGGATGGCTAATGAAGAGACAGTGAGGAAGAAGGCGAAGAGACGGAGATGACAATAAGGAAGAGGCAGAGACATGGCTGAAGAGACAGTGAGGATACACATGAGACAGAGGACATAATGAAGAGACGTAAGAGACACATGGAAGAGACAGAGAGACATGAAGAGATTGTGAGACAAGGCTGAAGAGACAGAGAGACACAAGGAAGAGACAGCAGGACACAGCGAAGAGACAGAGAGGATACATGAAGATATGAGGACAGCGAAGAGACGGGTGGAGGACACACTGAAGAGACAGAGAGAATACATGAAGAGACAGAGGACATACAAGAGACAGTGAGGACATACAGTTATATGAGGACATGGAAGAGAGACAGAGAGGGACATATGAAGAGACAGTGAGGACAATACTGAAGAGACAGAGAGGACAAAGGAAGAGGACAGAGGATATATGTAATGAGACGGGGAGGACATGAAGAGACAGAGAGACATGGAAGAGACAGAGACACATGAAGAGACAGTGAGGACAATATGAGAGACAGAGAGGACACATGAAGAGATAAGGAGGAGACATGAAGAGACGTGAGGACACAGAAGAGATAGAGAGGACACATGGAAGAGACAGTGAGGATAATATGAAGTTATATTAAGGAGGACAATAAGGAAGAGACAGTGAGGACACATGGAAGAGACGGAGACACATGGAATATATTAGAGGAGGACATGTAAGAGACAGAGGACAGATGAAGAGACGGTGGAGGACATATGAAGAGACAGTGAGGACACATGAAGAAGACAGAGGACAAGGCTGAAAAGACAGTGAGGACACAAGACAGAGAGACACAAGGAAGAGACAGGAGAGGACACATGAAGAAAGACGGTGAGCACACGAAGAGACAGGAGAGGACACATGCTGAAGAGATCCCGTGGAGGGACAATACCAAGAGACAGAGAGATGGGACACATGAAGAGGTGATAGAGAGGATACACAAGAGACGGGAGGACACATGAAGAGACAGAGGAGGACAATACAAAGAGACATAGAGAGACACATGAAGAGTATTAGTGAGGACACACAAGAAAGACAGAGAGGACATAATAAGAGACGGAGACACACAAGAATATTGGGGAGAGGCTGGCTGGCGAAGAGACAGAGAGGACAAGGCTGAAGAGACGGGGAGACAATATGAAGAGACAGAGAGACACATTGAAGACAGAGAGGATATTATTAAGAGAGACAGCAGAGTGAGGTTACGAAGAGA
Organism: Pseudoliparis swirei; assembly: GCF_029220125.1. Lineage (NCBI taxonomy): Eukaryota > Metazoa > Chordata > Actinopteri > Perciformes > Liparidae > Pseudoliparis > Pseudoliparis swirei. Next base: position 23,723,426 of record NC_079389.1, read on the forward strand.
CAGAGAGGACAAGGAATAGGACAGAGAGGATACAAGGAAGAGACGTGAGGACACAAGGAAGTTAGTGTAGAGAGACAATAATAAGCAGACAGAGAGGATGACATGAAGAGATGAGAGAGGACACATGAAGAGATCTAAGAGACATCTATATGAATCTACTCCTGACCTGACCTCCCGGTCACTTAAGTGGAGGTGTAATGATGTAACTCCCAGAGGGATGGAGCTCTCACCTGATTGGTCCCCGCAGAGGAGTCACCGAGATGACTGCATTGGTCATGAGCCTATGGACAAAGACGTGTCGCCTGTGGTTTCACTCTGTCGGCGAACCTTTCTTAGCACGTAGAATAATAGACATCTAACACATTCTTGTCGCCCTACCATGTAAAAATACCACGATGTGATTGGGACTTTATCAGCCCCCGGCGAGGTGGACACCAGGCCCCTCAGTGGTCGGGAATAAGGCTAACAGGGCGGTATTGATGCAATCGAGTCTGAAGCGGCACATCTGGACGTCACCAACAAGCAGCCTTAGTGACTTTCGCCTTTTAAGGAAATCAAACGCATATTCATAACTGTCCTTTATCCTCCTTCTACATCCACACGTCCTCGGGACCGACCTTTCATCTGTCTCGTGGTCAAGGAACGCAGTTGTTTGTCTCACTTTTTCTCTCACCCCTTGTAAAAACTGAGAGTAAACGACAATGAGGAGGCTGTTTAAGAAAGAGGAGAGCAGGAGCAAGAAGACAGATGAACTCTACAATGAGCCGGAGGAGGAAATATAAACACTCAATACTGTCCTCAAGGAAAGCTATATTATAAACACCTAACACTGTCCTGATAAAGAAGGTTATAAAATACTCAACACTGTCCTGATAAAGCAGGAAGGCAAACATCTCAATACTGTCCTGATAAAGCAGTAAGCTATAAACATCTTAATACTGTCCTCATGAAGCAGGTTATAAACACCTTAATACTGTCCTGATAAAGCAGGCTATAAACACCTTAACACTGTCTTGATAAAGCAGGTTATAAAACACCTTTAATACTGTCTCATGAAGGTACAGCAAAATACCTTAATACTGTCTCAAAGGAAGCAGGTTATAAACACCTTAATATCAAGGTCTCTCATATACAGGAACACCTTAATACTGTCTCATGAAGCAGGTTATAAACACCTTAATACTCGTCTCTGCGAAGCGCCAGGTTATAAACACCTTGCATTACCGTCTCTCAAGGAAGGCGGTTATAAACACTCATTACCGTCTCATGAAGCAGGTTATAAATTTTACTGTTCTCTGCGAAGCTATACAGAACACCTGCATTACTGTCCTGATAAAGCAGGTTATAAACACCTTGAACACTGTTCCTGATAAAGTAGGTTATAAATACTCCTTAATACTGTCTCGTGAAGTAGGTTATAAATACCTTAATACTGTCTCATGAAGCTATGGTAAGTTATAAACACTCTTAATACTGTCTCATGAAGTATAAGAAACACTTTAATACTGTCCTGATAAAGCAGGTTATGAAATACCTAATACTGTCTCTGATAAGCAGGTTATAAACACTTTAATACTGTCTCTGATAAAGCAGGTTATAAACACTTTAACACTGTCCTTTATAAAGTATACAGTAAAATACCTAATATCAGTTCTGATGAAGCAGGTTATAAATACTCTTAATAATACTGTCCTGCTAAAGCAGGTTATAAACACTTAATACTGTCTTGATAAAGTGGTGTTGTAAATAACTTAATACTGTCTTGATAAAGGTAGTTATGAAATATCTTGACATTGTCTCATGAAGTAGGTTATAAACACCTTAATATCATGTCCTGATAAAGTTAGTTATGCAATACCTTAATACTGTCCTCAAGGGAAGAAGTTAAAATACCTCGCACACTGTCCTGACTAATCAGGTTATAAACACTTTAACACTGTCCTGATAAAGCAGGCATAAACATTCAATACTGTCCTGACAGCAGGCGCTATAAAACATCTTAATACTGTCCTCATGGAAGCTAGTGTTGATAAACACCCACATCAGTCTCATATAAAAGTATATAAAACACTCACACTGTCTCTGATAAAATAGGCTATAAAACACCTTTAATACTGTCTCATGAAGCAGGTTAAGAAATAATTTTAATACTGTCCTCAGTGAAGCAGGTTATAAACACCTTAATATCATCCCTCATAGCTAGGTTATGTACATCTACATGTCTCGTGAAGTGTGGCTATAAATAATTTTAATACTGTCTCTCGTGAAGCAGGTTATAAACATCTAATATCAGTTCTTTATGTACAGGTAAACACTTCATTACTGTCTCAAGTAGTTATAAACACTTTAATATTGTCTTGATAAAAGGGTGTTATGAATTAATACTGGTCTTGACAAAGCAGTGTTATAAACACTTTTGGATATTGTCTCTGATAAAGCAGGTTATAAACATCCAACACTGTCCTGACAAAGGCAGGTTATAAAGCACCCAATACTGTCCTGATAAAGCAGGTTATAAACACTAATACTGTCTCGCTAAAGCAGTACAGGCAACACTTTAACACTGTCTTGACAAAGCAGGTTGAGCAAACACCTTTAATACCGTCTCTGGATAAAGCAGGTTATAAACACCTAACACTGTCCTGATAAAGCAGGTTAGTAAACACCTTTAACACTGTCCTGACAAAAGCAGGTTATAAAATTAATACTGTCTCTCATGAAGCAGGTTATAAACACTTAATACTGGCCCCAGATAAAGCAGGTTGCAATACTAACATTGTCCTGACAAAGCAGGTTACAAAAACACCTTTAACACTGTCTTTGATAGCAGGTTGGTGTTATTAACAATTTGACTCTGATAAAGCAGGTTATAAACACTTTAATACTGTTCTCATGAAGCAGGTTACAATAATTTTGGTCATCTCCTGATAAAGGTGCTATGAAATAATTTTAATACTACCCTAAGTGAAGCAGAAGCAGGAAGCCACTAACACTGTCTCAGGATAAAGCAGTTATAAACACTAAATACTGTCTCGTATAAAGTAGGTATGTTGGCAAATACCTTACCGTCTCTGAGGAAGCGGTGGTGTTGGTAAAACACTCTTACTACTTCGTCTCTGAAGTGAGGTTATAACACCAATACTGTCCTGATAAAGCAGGTTATAAGCAATTTTAATACTGTCTCATGAAGTGCTATGTTAATTTCAATACTGTCCTGATAAAAAAGCAGGCCCGCGTACCCATTACTGTCCTCATGAAGGTGTTATGCAACACCTTTAATACTGTCTCTCATGAAGCAGTTATAACACTCATTACTGCTCTCTGCGAAGCCAGGCTATAAACACCTTAATACTGGGTCTTGATAAAGCAGGTTATAAACACCTTAACACGTCTGATAAAGGAAGGTTATAAATACCTTACACTGTTCACAGAAGTAGTAAGGTGAACACTTTTAATATACTGTCTCATGAAGTAAGGTTATGAACACTCTTAATAATGTCTCATGAAGCAGGCTATAAACAATTTTAATACTGTCTCATGAAGTATGGCTATAAACACCTTAATACTGTCTCGTGAAGTATGGCTATAAATAATTTTAATACTGTCTGTGAAGCATATAGAAGTACTCTGTATTACTGTCTCATGAAGCAGTAAGTAAAACAATCTTAATACGTCCTCAGTTGGTACAACACCTTAATACGTCCTGAGAAGCAGGGGTTATGAAATTTTACTGTCTCTGACAAAGCAGGTTATAAAATACCTTAATACTGCTCTGATAGCAGGGTTATAAAATTTTAACACTGTCCTGATAAAGCAGGTTGCGTAACACTAACACTGTCCTGATAAAGCAGGCTGGCAACACCCACACTGTCCCCATAAAGCAGGTTATAAAATACTTTTAATACTGTCTTGATAGCAGTGTTATAAACACTTCTAATACTGTCTCTGATAAAGCAGGTTATAAATACCTAACACTGTTCTGATAAAGCAGGTTATAAATACCTTTGGCTACTGTCTCATGTGAAGCAGGTTATAAATACCTTAATACTGTCTCTGATAAAGCAGGTTATAAATACTTTAATATTGTCCTATAAAAGCAGGCTATAAATACCTAATACTGGTCTTTGATAGCAGGTTATACCCAGTTAATACTGACTGACAGCTATGTTGGTAAACACTTTACTGTCTCGCGAAGAAGTACACACTTTAACATTAATGTCTCTGATAAAGCAGGTGTTATGAATACTCAATACTGTTCTTTTAAGCAGGTTATAAACACCTTACTACTGTCTCTGATAAAGTAGGTTGGTAAACACTCTTAAGTACGGGTTCTGATAAAGCAGGTTATAAACACTTTAATACTGTCTCTGATGAAGCAGGTTATAAAACACTTCAATACTGTCTGATAAAGCAGGTTATAAACACTTACTTACCAAGTCTCATGAAGCAGGTTATAAAATACCTTAATACTGTTCCTGATAAAGCAGGTTAAAGCAACCTCAATACTGTCCCTTGCCAGGCTAAAAGCAGTAAAATACCCCAACACTGTCCTTAGAAAGCAGGTCATAAGTACCCAATACTGTCCCTGCTGAAGCAGGCTATAAACACTTAATACTGTCCTCACAAGCAGGGGTTATAAAACACTCAATACTGTCTCATGAGGCTAAGGTTGAAACACCTTTTAACACTGTCCTGACAAAGCAGTGTTGAAAACACCTCAACACTGTCCTGACAGCATAGTTATAAACACTCCTAATACTGTCTGCAAAAGAAGCAGTGTTATGAACACCTTAATACTGTCCTCATGAAGCAGGTTACAAAACACTGCATACTAAGTCCTTTGTATGTGAAGTAGGTTATAAACACTTTAATACTGTCCTGATAAAGCAGGTTATAAAGCACTTCAACATTGTCCTGATAAAGCAGGTTATAAAATAATTTTAACACTGTCTTGATAGATGCAGGTTATAATCTAGGCTTAACACTGTCCTGATAAAGCAGGTACAGTACACTTTTAATACTGTTCCTCATGGTGCTATGGGTTATAAAATACCTTACTGTCCTGATGTACAGGTTGGTGAACACCCATAATGTCTTCATGAAGTATGTTATAAACACCTTAATACTGTCCTGATAAAGCAGTGTTGCAACACCTTAACACTGTCCTGATAAAGCAGGTTATAAATAACTTAACACTGTCCTGATAAAGCAGGTTATAAACATCTTTAATACTGTCTCATGAAGCATGGTTATAACACTTCACTTACTGTCCTACAAGCAGGTATAAACACCTTAATACTATCCTCAAGTGAAGCAGGTTAAGAACACACTTTAATACTGTCCTGATAAAGCAGGTTATAAACACTCAACACTGTGTCCTGATAAAGCAGGTTATAACACTTCAATACTGTCTCGCGAAGTAGTTATAAACACTTTAACACTGTCTCTGAGCAAAAGCAGGTTATAAGCACTTTAATACTGGTCCCCATGGAAGCAGGTTATAAATGATCTAATACTGTCCTGATAAAGCAGGTCAAGTACTAATACTGTCTCAAGAAGCAGAAGAAACACCTTTAATAATGTGTCCCTAGAAGGTTATAAACACACTTTAATAATGTCCTCATGAAGCAGGTTATAAATACCTTTAATACTGTCCTGAGGTGTGTGGTTATAAAACACTCTTAACACGTCTCTGATAAAGTAGGTTATAAATACCTGTAATACTGTCCCTGGCGAAGCAGGTTATAAACACCTTAATACTGTCCTCAAGGAAGCAGGTTATAAACACCTTTAATAATGTCCCCGTGAAGCAGGGTTATAACACCTTAGCCACTGCCTGATAGCTATAAGCAGTAAAATACCTTAACACTGTCCTGACAAGGAGGTTAGGCAACACCTTAATATCAAGTCTGATAGCAGGTTATAAATACCTTAACACTGCAACTCAGATAAAGTATAAACACTTGGTTACTGGTTCTCATGAAGTAGTTATAAACACTCTTAATACTGTCTCTGATAAAGCAGGAAGGTAAACACTTTGGCCACGTCTCCTCGCGAAGCAGGTTATAAACACTCAATACTGTCCTGATAAAGCGGGTTATAAGCAATTTAATACTGTCTCTGCTGAAGCAGGTTAAACACCTTAATACTGTCTCATGAAGCAGGGCAGAAATACTTAATACTGTCTCAAGGCGCTGGTACAGTAACACTTTTTAATACTGTCCTGATAGTAGGCTATAAATACTCTAATACTGTCTTGATAAAGCAGGTTATAAAACACTTAACACTGTTCTGATGTGCTAGTTATAAAAACACCTTTAACACTGTCTTGATAAAGGCTATAAAACACCTTAACACTGTCCTCATGAAGCAGGTTATAAACACCTTAATACTGTCCTCGTGAAGCAGGTTATAAACACCTTAATACTGTCCTCGTGAAGCAGGTTATAAACACCTTAATACTGTCCTCATGAAGCAGGTTATAAACACCTTAATACTGTCCTCATGAAGCAGGTTATAAACACCTTAATACTGTCCTGATAAAGCAGGTTATGAACACCTTAACACTGTCCTGATAAAGCAGGTTATAAACACTTAATACTGTCCTGATAAAGCAGGTTATAAACACCTTAACACTGTCCCGATAAAGCAGGTTATAAACACCTTAACACTGTCCTGATAAAGCAGGTTATAAACACCTTAATACTGTCCTGCTAAAGCAGGTTATAAACACCTTAATACTGTCCTGATAAAGCAGGTTATAAACACCTTAACACTGTCCTGATAAAGCAGGTTATAAACACCTTAACACTGTCCTGATAAAGCAGGTTATAAACACTTAATACTGTCCTCATGAAGCAGGTTATAAACACCTTAATACTGTCCTGATAAAGCAGGTTATAAATACCTTAACATTGTCCCGATAAAGCAGGTTATAAACACCTTAACACTGTCTTGATAAAGCAGGTTATAACCAGCTTAACACTGACCTGATAAAGCAGGTTATAAACACCTTAATACTGTCCTCATGAAGCAGGTTATTAACACCTTAATACTGTCCTGATAAAGCAGGTTATGAACACCTTAATACTGTCTTCATGAAGCAGGTTATAAACACCTTAATACTGTCCTGATAAAGCAGGTTATAAACACCTTAACACTGTCCTGATAAAGCAGGTTATAAACACCTTAACACTGTCCTGATGAAGCAGGTTATAAACACCTTAACACTGTCCTGATAAAGCAGGTTATAAACACCTTAATACTGTCCTCATGAAGCAGGTTATAAACACCTTAATACTGTCCTGATAAAGCAGGTTATAAGCACCTTAATACTGTCCTCATGAAGCAGGTTATAAACACCTTAATACTGTCCTGATAAAGCAGGTCATAAGTACCTTAATACTGTCCTCATGAAGCAGGTTATAAACACCTTAATACTGTCCTCATGAAGCAGGTTATAAACACCTTAATACTGTCTTCATGAAGCAGGTTATAAACACCTTAATACTGTCCTGATAAAGCAGGTTATAAACACCTTAACACTGTCCTGATAAAGAAGGTTATAAACACCTTAATACTGTCTGCGTGAAGCAGGTTATGAACACCTTAATACTGTCCTCATGAAGCAGGTTATAAACACCTTAATACTGTCCTCATGAAGCAGGTTATAAACACCTTAATACTGTCCTGATAAAGCAGGTTATAAATACCTTAACATTGTCCCGATAAAGCAGGTTATAAACACCTTAACACTGTCTTGATAAAGCAGGTTATAACCAACCAACACTGTCCTGATAAAGCAGGTTATAAACACCTTAATACTGTCCTCATGAAGCAGGTTATAAACACCTTAATACTGTCCTGATAAAGCAGGTTATGAACACCTTAATACTGTCTTCATGAAGCAGGTTATAAACACCTTAATACTGTCCTGATAAAGCAGGTTATAAACACCTTAACACTGTCCTGATAAAGCAGGTTATAAACAACTTAACACTGTCCTGATAAAGCAGGTTATAAACATCTTAATACTGTCCTCATGAAGCAGGTTATAAACACCTTAATACTGTCCTGATAAAGCAGGTTATAAACACCTTAATACTATCCTCATGAAGCAGGTTATAAACACCTTAACACTGTCCTGATAAAGCAGGTTATAAACACCTTAACACTGTCCTGATAAAGCAGGTTATAAACACCTTAATACTGTCCTCATGAAGCAGGTTATAAACACCTTAATACTGTCCTGATAAAGCAGGTTATAAGCACCTTAATACTGTCCTCATGAAGCAGGTTATAAACACCTTAATACTGTCCTGATAAAGCAGGTCATAAGTACCTTAATACTGTCCTCATGAAGCAGGTTATAAACACCTTAATACTGTCCTCATGAAGCAGGTTATAAACACCTTAATACTGTCTCATGAAGCAGGTTATAAACACCTTAATACTGTCCTGATAAAGCAGGTTATAAACACCTTAACACTGTCCTGATAAAGTAGGTTATAAACACCTTAATACTGTCCTCATGAAGCAGGTTATAAACACCTTAATACTGTCTCATGAAGCAGGTTATAAACACTTAATAATGTCCTCGTGAAGCAGGTTATAAACACCTTAATACTGTCCTGATAAAGCAGGTTATAAACACCTTAACACTGTCCTGATAAAGGAGGTTATAAACACCTTAACACTGTCCTGATAAAGCAGGTTATAAACACCTAACACTGTCCTGATAAAGCAGGTTATAAACACCTTAATACTGTCCTCATGAAGCAGGTTATAAACACCTTAATACTGTCCTGATAAAGCAGGTTATAAACACCTTAATACTGTCCTCATGAAGCAGGTTATAAACACTTAATACTGTCCTGATAAAGCGGTTATAAGCACCTTAATACTGTCCTCATGAAGCAGGTTATAAACACTTAATACTGTCCTCATGAAGCAGGCTATGAACACCTTAATACTGTCCTGATAAAGCAGGTTATAAATACCTTAACACTGTCCTGATAAAGTAGGTTATAAATACCTTAATACTGTCTTGATAAAGCAGGTTATAAACACCTTAACACTGTTCTGATAAAGCAGGTTATAAATACCTAACACTGTCTTGATAAAGCAGGTTATAAACACCTTAACACTGTCCTCATGAAGCTGCTGCAGGTAAAGTGTAATAATGAAGTATATTTGTAATAACTAAGTATATTGAAGTGTAATAGTGAAGTATAGTGAAGTGTAACAGGTATGTATAGTGATGTATATTGAAGTGTAATAATGATGTACAGTGAAGTGTAATAATGAAGTATATATTTGTAATAACTAAATATATTAAAAGGAGAGGACACATGTGAAGAGACAGTGAGGACACATGAAGAGACAGAGAGGACACATGAAGAGACAGAGAGGACACATGAAGAGACAGTGAGGACACATGAAGAGACAGTGAGGACACATGAAGAGACAGAGAGGACACATGAAGAGACAGTGAGGACACATGAAGAGACATGAGGACACATGAAGAGACAGAGAGGACACATGAAGAGACAGTGAGGACACATGAGAGACAGAGACATGAAGGAGGAGACAGAGAGGACACATGAAGAGACAGTGAGGACACATGAAGAGACAGAGAGGACACATGAAGAGACAGAGAGGACACATGAAGAGACAGTGAGGACACATGAAGAGACATAGAGGACACATGAAGAGACAGAGAGGACACATGAAGAGACAGAGAGGACACATACTACTTCTGTGAGGACACATGAAGAGACAGAGAGGACACATGAAGAGACAGTGAGGACACATGAAGAGACAGAGAGGACACATGAAGAGACAGAGGACACAGTGACAGACGGGGTGAGGACACATGAAGAGACAGAGAGGACACATGAAGAGACAGGAGGACACATGAAGAGACAGTGAGGACACATGAAGAGACAGTGAGGACACATATGAAGAGACAGAGGACACATGAAGAGACAGAGAGGACACATGAAGAGACAGAGAGGACACATGAAGAGACAGAGGGACATGAAGAGTGGAGAGGACACATGAAGAGACAGAGGAGGACACATGAAGAGACAGTGAGGACACAAGAGACATGAAGAGACATGAAGAGAGGAGACATGAAGAGACAGTGAGGACACATGAAGAGACAGTGAGGACACATGAAGAGACAGAGACAGTGAGGACACATGAAGAGACAGAGAGGACACATGAAGAGACAGTGAGGACACATGAAGAGACAGTGAGGACACATGAAGAGACAGTGAGGACACATGAAGAGACAGAGAGGACACATGAAGAGACAGAGAGGACACATGAAGAGACAGTGAGGACACATGAAGAGACAGAGAGGACACATGAAGAGACAGTGAGGACACATGAAGAGACAGAGAGGACACATGAAGAGACAGAGAGGACACATGAAGAGACAGTGAGGACACATGAAGAGACAGTGAGGACACATGAAGAGACAGAGAGGACACATGAAGAGACAGAGAGGACACATGAAGAGACAGAGAGGACACATGAAGAGACAGAGAGGACACATGAAGAGACAGTGAGGACACATGAAGAGACAGAGGACACAGATGACAGAGGACACATGCAGAGACAGTGAGGACACATGAAGAGACAGAGAGGACACATGAAGAGACAGTGAGGACACATGAAGACAGTGAGGACACATGAAGAGACATAGAGGACACATGAAGAGACAGTGAGGACACATGAAGAGACAGAGGACACATGAAGAGACAGTGAGGACACATGAAGAGACAGTGAGGACACATGAAGAGACAGAGAGGACACATGAAGAGACAGTGAGGACACATGAAGAGACAGAGAGGACACATGAAGAGACAGAGGACACATGAAGAGACAGTGAGGACACATGAAGAGACAGAGAGGACACATGAAGAGACAGAGAGGACACATGAAGAGACAGAGAGGACACATGAAGAGATGGAGAGGACACATGAAGAGACAGTGAGGACACATGAAGAGACGGTGAGGACACATGAAGAGACAGTGAGGACACATGAAGACACAAGGAGACACATGAAGAGACAGAGAGGACACATGAAGAGACAGTGAGGACACATGAAGAGACAGAGAGGACACATGAAGAGACAGTGAGGACACATGAAGAGACAGTGAGGACACATGAAGAGACAGTGAGGACACATGAAGAGACAGTGAGGACACATGAAGAGACAGAGAGGACACATGGAGGAAGAGACAGTGAGGACATGAAGAGAGACAGGAGGACACACATGAAGAGACGGTGAGGACACATGAAGAGACAGAGAGGACACATGAAGAGACAGTGAGGACACATGAAGAGACAGTGAGGACACATGAAGAGACAGAGAGGACACATGAAGAGACAGTGAGGACACATGAAGAGACAGTGAGGACACATGAAGAGACAGAGAGGACACATGAAGAGACAGTGAGGACACATGAAGAGACAGAGGACACATGAAGAGACAGTGGAGGATGAAGAAGAGACAGAGGACACATGAAGAGACAGAGGACACATGAAGAGACAGTGAGGACACATGAAGAGACAGAGAGGACACATGAAGAGACAGTGAGGACACATGAAGAGACAGAGAGGACACATGAAGAGACAGTGAGGACACATGAAGAGACAGAGAGGACACATGAAGAGACAGTGAGGACACATGAAGAGACAGAGAGGACACATGAAGACAGAGAGGACACATGAAGAGACAAGGGGACACATGAAGAGACAGTGAGGACACATGAAGAGACAGAGAGGACACATGAAGAGACAGAGAGGACACATGAAGAGACAGTGAGGACACATGAAGAGACAGAGAGGACACATGAAGAGACAGTGAGGACACATGAAGAGACAGAGGACACATGAAGAGACAGAGAGGACACATGAAGAGACAGTGAGGACACATGAAGAGACAGTGAGGACACATGAAGAGACAGAGAGGACACATGAAGAGACAGAGGACACATGAAGAGACAGAGAGGACACATGAAGAGACGGTGAGGACACATGAAGAGACAGTGAGGACACATGAAGAGACAGAGAGGACACATGAAGAGACAGAGAGGACACATGAAGAGACAGAGAGGACACATGAAGAGACAGAGAGGACACATGAAGAGACAGTGAGGACACATGAAGAGACAGTGAGGACACATGAAGAGACAGAGAGGACACATGAAGAGACAGTGAGGACACATGAAGAGACAGTGAGGACACATGAAGAGACAGTGAGGACACATGAAGAGACAGAGGACACATGAAGAGACAGTGAGGACACATGAAGAGACAGTGAGGACACATGAAGAGACAGTGAGGACACATGAAGAGACAGAGAGGACACATGAAGAGACAGAGGACACATGAAGAGACAGTGAGGAATACAGAAGTGAGGACACATGAAGAGACAGAGGACACATGAAGAGACAGTGAGGACACATGAAGAGACAGAGAGGACACATGAAGAGACAGAGGACACATGAAGAGAGGAGGAGACATATGAAGAGACAGTGAGGACAATATGAAGAGACAGAGGATCAGGAGGACACATGAAGAGACAGTGAGAGGACACATGAAGAGACGGTGGACATGAAGAGACGGTGAGGACACATGAAGAGACAGTGAGGACACATGAAGAGACAGAGAGGACACATGAAGAGACATAGAGGACACATGAAGAGACAGTGAGGACACATGAAGAGACAGTGAGGACACATGAAGAGACAGTGAGGACACATGAAGAGACAGAGAGGACACATGAAGAGACAGTGAGGACACATGAAGAGACAGAGAGGACACATGAAGAGACAGTGAGGACACATGAAGAGACAGTGAGGACACATGAAGAGACAGTGAGGACACATGAAGAGACAGAGAGGACACATGAAGAGACAGTGAGGACACATGAAGAGACAGAGAGGACACATGAAGAGACGGAGAGGACACATGAAGAGACAGAGAGGACACATGAAGAGACAGTGAGGACACATGAAGAGACAGTGAGGACACATGAAGAGACAGAGAGGACATGAAGAGACAGAGAGGACACATGAAGAGACAGTGAGGACACATGAAGAGACAGTGAGGACACATGAAGAGACAGTGAGGACACATGAAGAGACAGTGAGGACACATGAAGAGACAGAGAGGACACATGAAGAGACAGTGAGGACACATGAAGAGACAGTGAGGACACATGAAGAGACAGAGAGGACACATGAAGAGACAGTGAGGACACATGAAGAGACAGTGAGGACACATGAAGAGACAGTGAGGACACATGAAGAGACAGAGAGGACACATGAAGAGACAGTGAGGACACATGAAGAGACAGAGAGGACACATGAAGAGACAGTGAGGACACATGAAGAGACAGAGAGGACACATGAAGAGACAGAGGACACATGAAGAGACAGAGAGGACACATGAAGAGACAGTGAGGACACATGAAGAGACAGAGAGGACACATGAAGAGACAGTGAGGACACATGAAGAGACAGTGAGGACACATGAAGAGACAGAGAGGACACATGAAGAGACATAGAGGACACATGAAGAGACAGAGAGGACACATGAAGAGACAGAGAGGACACATGAAGAGACAGAGAGGACACATGAAGAGACAGTGAGGACACATGAAGAGACAGAGAGGACACATGAAGAGACAGAGAGGACACATGAAGAGACAGTGAGGACACATGAAGAGACAGAGAGACACATGAAGAGACAGAGAGGACACATGAAGAGACAGTGAGGACACATGAAGAGACAGAGAGGACACATGAAGAGACAGTGAGGACACATGAAGAGACAGAGAGGACACATGAAGAGACGGAGAGGACACATGAAGAGACAGTGAGGACACATGAAGAGACAGTAAGGACACATGAAGAGACAGTGAGGACACATGAAGAGACAGTGAGGACACATGAAGAGACAGTGAGGACACATGAAGAGACAGTGAGGACACATGAAGAGACAGAGGACACATGAAGAGACAGTGAGGACACATGAAGAGACAGTGAGGACACATGAAGAGACAGTGAGGACACATGAAGAGACAGTGAGGACACATGAAGAGACAGAGTAGACACATGAAGAGACAGTGAGGACACATGAAGAGACGACAGAGGACACATGAAGAGACAGAGAGGACACATGAAGAGACAGTGAGGACACATGAAGAGACAGAGAGGACACATGAAGAGACAGTGAGGACACATGAAGAGACAGAGAGGACACATGAAGAGACAGAGAGGACACATGAAGAGACAGTGAGGACACATGAAGAGACAGTGAGGACACATGAAGAGACAGAGAGGACACATGAAGAGACAGTGAGGACACATGAAGAGACAGTGAGGACACATGAAGAGACAGTGAGGACACATGAAGAGACAGTGAGGACACATGAAGAGACAGTGAGGACACATGAAGAGACAGAGGACACATGAAGAGACAGTGAGGACACATGAAGAGACAGTGAGGACACATGAAGAGACGGAGAGGACACATGAAGAGACAGTGAGGACACATGAAGAGACAGTGAGGACACATGAAGAGACAGTGAGGACACATGAAGAGACAGTGAGGACACATGAAGAGACAGTGAGGACACATGAAGAGACAGTGAGGACACATGAAGAGACAGTGAGGACACATGAAGAGACAGTGAGGACACATGAAGAGACAGAGAGGACACATGAAGAGACAGTGAGGACACATGAAGAGACAGTGAGGACACATGAAGAGACAGTGAGGACACATGAAGAGACAGTCAGGACACATGAAGAGACAGAGAGGACACATGAAGAGACAGAGAGGACACATGAAGAGACAGTGAGGACACATGAAGAGACGGTGAGGACACATGAAGAGACAGTGAGGACACATGAAGAGACAGAGAGGACACATGAAGAGACAGTGAGGACACATGAAGAGACAGAGAGGACACATGAAGAGACAGAGAGGACACATGAAGAGACAGAGAGGACACATGAAGAGACAGTGAGGACACATGAAGAGACAGAGAGGACACATGAAGAGACAGAGGACACATGAAGAGACAGAGAGGACACATGAAGAGACAGTGAGGACACATGAAGAGACAGAGAGACACATGAAGAGACAGGAGGACATGAAGAGACAGAGAGGACACATGAAGAGACATAGAGGACACATGAAGAGACAGAGAGGACACATGAAGAGACAGAGAGGACACATGAAGAGACAGAGAGGACACATGAAGAGACAGTGAGGACACATGAAGAGACAGAGAGGACACATGAAGAGACAGTGAGGACACATGAAGAGACAGAGGACACATGAAGAGACAGAGAGGACACATGAAGAGACAGAGAGGACACATGAAGAGACAGAGAGGACACATGAAGAGACAGAGAGGACACATGAAGAGACAGTGAGGACACATGAAGAGACAGAGAGGACACATGAAGAGACAGAGAGGACACATGAAGAGACAGTGAGGACACATGAAGAGACAGAGAGGACACATGAAGAGACAGTGAGGACACATGAAGAGACAGAGAGGACACATGAAGAGACAGAGAGGACACATGAAGAGACAGTGAGGACACATGAAGAGACAGAGAGGACACATGAAGAGACAGAGAGGACACATGAAGAGACAGTGAGGACACATGAAGAGACAGAGAGGACACATGAAGAGACAGTGAGGACACATGAAGAGACAGAGAGGACACATGAAGAGACAGTGAGGACACATGAAGAGACAGAGAGGACACATGAAGAGACAGTGAGGACACATGAAGAGACAGAGAGGACACATGAAGAGACAGAGAGGACACATGAAGAGACAGTGAGGACACATGAAGAGACAGAGAGGACACATGAAGAGACAGTGAGGACACATGAAGAGACAGAGAGGACACATGAAGAGACAGTGAGGACACATGAAGAGACGGTGAGGACACATGAAGAGACAGAGAGGACACATGAAGAGACAGTGAGGACACATGAAGAGACAGTGAGGACACATGAAGAGACAGTGAGGACACATGAAGAGACAGAGAGGACACATGAAGAGACAGTGAGGACACATGAAGAGACAGTGAGGACACATGAAGAGACAGTGAGGACACATGAAGAGACAGAGAGGACACATGAAGAGACGGTGAGGACACATGAAGAGACAGAGAGGACACATGAAGAGACAGTGAGGACACATGAAGAGACAGTGAGGACACATGAAGAGACAGAGAGGACACATGAAGAGACAGTGAGGACACATGAAGAGACAGTGAGGACACATGAAGAGACAGAGGACACATGAAGAGACAGTGAGGACACATGAAGAGACAGTGAGGACACATGAAGAGACAGTGAGGACACATGAAGAGACAGTGAGGACACATGAAGAGACGGTGAGGACACATGAAGAGACAGAGAGGACACATGAAGAGACAGAGAGGACACATGAAGAGACGGTGAGGACACATGAAGAGACAGTGAGGACACATGAAGAGACGGTGAGGACACATGAAGAGACAGTGAGGACACATGAAGAGACAGAGAGGACACATGAAGAGACAGAGAGGACACATGAAGAGATGGTGAGGACACATGAAGAGACAGAGAGGACACATGAAGAGACGGTGAGGACACATGAAGAGACAGAGAGGACACATGAAGAGACGGTGAGGACACATGAAGAGACAGAGAGGACACATGAAGAGACAGAGAGGACACATGAAGAGACGGTGAGGACACATGAAGAGACAGTGAGGACACATGAAGAGACAGAGGACACATGAAGAGACGGTGAGGACACATGAAGAGACAGAGAGGACACATGAAGAGACAGAGAGGACACATGAAGAGACGGTGAGGACACATGAAGAGACAGAGAGGACACATGAAGAGACAGTGAGGACACATGAAGAGACAGAGAGGACACATGAAGAGACAGAGAGGACACATGAAGAGACGGTGAGGACACATGAAGAGACAGAGAGGACACATGAAGAGACAGAGAGGACACATGAAGAGACAGAGAGGACACATGAAGAGACGGTGAGGACACATCTGGAGAGCATGAATCTACCACCTGACCCCCGGGTCACTTATGAGGTGTAATGTGATGTAACTCCTGTGGAGGGATGGAGCTCTCACCTGATTGGTCCCCGCAGTGAGTCGATGGTTTCATTGGCCGTTGAGCTCATGGATGTAAAGACGTGTCGCTCGTGTTTCACTCGTTTTATGAACTCTTCTTTACACGTGAGAATAACAGGACACCCAACACATTCTGTCGCCCCACGATGTGTAAAAATACCACGACGTGATTGGGACTCTTTATCAGCCCCCCCCCCCCCCCGGTGAGGTGGACACCAGGGCCCCTCAGTGTGTCGGGAACAAGGCGAACAGGGCGGCATTGATGCACCGAGTCTGAGCGGCACATCTGGACGCCGCTCAACAAGCAGCTCAGTGTGATCCCTCGTCTTTATGAAATCAAACGCACATTCATAACTGTCCCCGATCCTCCTTTCACATCCACATCGCGTCCTCGGGGGGGGGATCACATCTTCATCTGTTCGTGGCTGGAGAACACAGTTGTTTGTCTCGTCTTTTTTTCTCTTCACCCCCCTTGTAAAAAAACTGAGAGTAAACGACAACGAGGAGGCTGTTTAAGAAAGAGGAGAGCAGGAGGAAGAAGACAGGATGAACTCTACACACAATGAGCGGAGGAGGGAGGTTATAAACACCTTAATACTGTCCTCATGAAGCAGGTTATAAACACCTTAACACTGTCCTGATAAAGAAGGTTATAAACACCTTAACACTGTCCTGATAAAGCAGGTTATAAACATCTTAATACTGTCCTGATAAAGCAGGTTATAAACATCTTAATACTGTCCTCATGAAGCAGGTTATAAACACCTTAATACTGTCCTGATAAAGCAGGTTATAAACATCTTAATACTGTCCTCATGAAGCAGGTTATAAACACCTTAATACTGTCCTGATAAAGCAGGTTATAAACACCTTAACACTGTCCTGATAAAGCAGGTTATAAACACCTTAATACTGTCCTCATGAAGCAGGTTATAAACACCTTAATACTGTCCTCATGAAGCAGGTTATAAACACCTTAATACTGTCCTCATGAAGCAGGTTATAAACACCTTAATACTGTCCTCATGAAGCAGGTTATAAACACCTTAATACTGTCCTCATGAAGCAGGTTATAAACACCTTAATACTGTCCTCATGAAGCAGGTTATAAACACCTTAATACTGTCCTCATGAAGCAGGTTATAAACACCTTAATACTGTCCTCATGAAGCAGGTTATAAACACCTTAATACTGTCCTGATAAAGCAGGTTATAAACACCTTAACACTGTCCTGATAAAGCAGGTTATAAACACCTTAATACTGTCCTCATGAAGCAGGTTATAAACACCTTAATACTGTCCTGATAAAGCAGGTTATGAACACCTTAACACTGTCCTGATAAAGCAGGTTATAAACACCTTAATACTGTCCTGATAAAGCAGGTTATAAACACCTTAACACTGTCCCGATAAAGCAGGTTATAAACACCTTAACACTGTCCTGATGAAGCAGGTTATAAACACCTTAATACTGTCCTGCTAAAGCAGGTTATAAACACCTTAACACTGTCCTGATAAAGCAGGTTATAAACAACTTAACACTGTCCTGATAAAGCAGGTTATAAACATCTTAATACTGTCCTCATGAAGCAGGTTATAAACACCTTAATACTGTCCTGATAAAGCAGGTTATAAACACCTTAATACTGTCCTCATGAAGCAGGTTATAAACACCGTAACACTGTCCTGATCAATCAGGTTATAAACACCTTAACACTGTCCTGATAAAGCAGGTTATAAACATCTTAATACTGTCCTGATAAAGCAGGTTATAAACATCTTAATACTGTCCTCATGAAGCAGGTTATAAACACCTTAATACTGTCCTGATAAAGCAGGTTATAAACACCTTAACACTGTCCTGATAAAGCAGGTTATAAACACCTTAATACTGTCCTCATGAAGCAGGTTATGAACACCTTAATACTGTCCTCATGAAGCAGGTTATAAACACCTTAATACTGTCCTCATGAAGCAGGTTATAAACACCTTAATACTGTCCTCGTGAAGCAGGTTATAAACACCTTAATACTGTCCTCGTGAAGCAGGTTATAAACACCTTAATACTGTCCTCATGAAGCAGGTTATAAACACCTTAATACTGTCCTCATGAAGCAGGTTATAAACACCTTAATACTGTCCTGATAAAGCAGGTTATGAACACCTTAACACTGTCCTGATAAAGCAGGTTATAAACACCTTAATACTGTCCTGATAAAGCAGGTTATAAACACCTTAACACTGTCCCGATAAAGCAGGTTATAAACACCTTAACACTGTCCTGATAAAGCAGGTTATAAACACCTTAATACTGTCCTGCTAAAGCAGGTTATAAACACCTTAACACTGTCCTGATAAAGCAGGTTATAAACACCTTAATACTGTCCTGATAAAGCAGGTTATAAACACCTTAACACTGTCCTGATAAAGCAGGTTATAAACACCTTAACACTGTCCTGATAAAGCAGGTTATAAACACCTTAATACTGTCCTCATGAAGCAGGTTATAAACACCTTAATACTGTCCTGATAAAGCAGGTTATAAATACCTTAACATTGTCCCGATAAAGCAGGTTATAAACACCTTAACACTGTCTTGATAAAGCAGGTTATAACCAGCTTAACACTGACCTGATAAAGCAGGTTATAAACACCTTAATACTGTCCTCATGAAGCAGGTTATTAACACCTTAATACTGTCCTGATAAAGCAGGTTATGAACACCTTAATACTGTCTTCATGAAGCAGGTTATAAACACCTTAATACTGTCCTGATAAAGCAGGTTATAAACACCTTAACACTGTCCTGATAAAGCAGGTTATAAACACCTTAACACTGTCCTGATAAAGCAGGTTATAAACACCTTAATACTGTCCTCATGAAGCAGGTTATAAACACCTTAATACTGTCCTGATAAAGCAGGTTATAAGCACCTTAATACTGTCCTCATGAAGCAGGTTATAAACACCTTAATACTGTCCTGATAAAGCAGGTCATAAGTACCTTAATACTGTCCTCATGAAGCAGGTTATAAACACCTTAATACTGTCCTCATGAAGCAGGTTATAAACACCTTAATACTGTCGTCATGAAGCAGGTTATAAACACCTTAATACTGTCCTGATAAAGCAGGTTATAAACACCTTAACACTGTCCTGATAAAGAAGGTTATAAACACCTTAATACTGTCTGCGTGAAGCAGGTTATGAACACCTTAATACTGTCCTCATGAAGCAGGTTATGAACACCTTAATACTGTCCTCATGAAGCAGGTTATAAACACCTTAATACTGTCCTCATGAAGCAGGTTATAAACACCTTAATACTGTCCTCGTGAAGCAGGTTATAAACACCTTAATACTGTCCTCGTGAAGCAGGTTATAAACACCTTAATACTGTCCTCATGAAGCAGGTTATAAACACCTTAATACTGTCCTCATGAAGCAGGTTATAAACACCTTAATACTGTCCTGATAAAGCAGGTTATGAACACCTTAACACTGTCTTGATAAAGCAGGTTATAAACACCTTAATACTGTCCTGATAAAGCAGGTTATAAACACCTTAATACTGTCCTCATGAAGCAGGTTATAAACACCTTAATACTGTCCTGATAAAGCAGGTTATGAACACCTTAACACTGTCCTGATAAAGCAGGTTATAAACACCTTAATACTGTCCTGATAAAGCAGGTTATAAACACCTTAACACTGTCCCGATAAAGCAGGTTATAAACACCTTAACACTGTCCTGATAAAGCAGGTTATAAACACCTTAATACTGTCCTGCTAAAGCAGGTTATAAACACCTTAATACTGTCCTGATAAAGCAGGTTATAAACACCTTAACACTGTCCTGATAAAGCAGGTTATAAACACCTTAACACTGTCCTGATAAAGCAGGTTATAAACACCTTAATACTGTCCTCATGAAGCAGGTTATAAACACCTTAATACTGTCCTGATAAAGCAGGTTATAAATACCTTAACATTGTCCCGATAAAGCAGGTTATAAACACCTTAACACTGTCTTGATAAAGCAGGTTATAACCAGCTTAACACTGACCTGATAAAGCAGGTTATAAACACCTTAATACTGTCCTCATGAAGCAGGTTATTAACACCTTAATACTGTCCTGATAAAGCAGGTTATGAACACCTTAATACTGTCTTCATGAAGCAGGTTATAAACACCTTAATACTGTCCTGATAAAGCAGGTTATAAACACCTTAACACTGTCCTGATAAAGCAGGTTATAAACACCTTAACATTGTCCTGATGAAGCAGGTTATAAACACCTTAACACTGTCCTGATAAAGCAGGTTATAAACACCTTAATACTGTCCTCATGAAGCAGGTTATAAACACCTTAATACTGTCCTGATAAAGCAGGTTATAAGCACCTTAATACTGTCCTCATGAAGCAGGTTATAAACACCTTAATACTGTCCTGATAAAGCAGGTCATAAGTACCTTAATACTGTCCTCATGAAGCAGGTTATAAACACCTTAATACTGTCCTCATGAAGCAGGTTATAAACACCTTAATACTGTCTTCATGAAGCAGGTTATAAACACCTTAATACTGTCCTGATAAAGCAGGTTATAAACACCTTAATACTGTCTGCGTGAAGCAGGTTATGAACACCTTAATACTGTCCTCATGAAGCAGGTTATAAACACCTTAATACTGTCCTCATGAAGCAGGTTATAAACACCTTAATACTGTCCTGATAAAGCAGGTTATAAATACCTTAACATTGTCCCGATAAAGCAGGTTATAAACACCTTAACACTGTCTTGATAAAGCAGGTTATAACCAGCTTAACACTGTCCTGATAAAGCAGGTTATAAACACCTTAATACTGTCCTCATGAAGCAGGTTATAAACACCTTAATACTGTCCTGATAAAGCAGGTTATGAACACCTTAATACTGTCTTCATGAAGCAGGTTATAAACACCTTAATACTGTCCTGATAAAGCAGGTTATAAACACCTTAACACTGTCCTGATAAAGCAGGTTATAAACAACTTAACACTGTCCTGATAAAGCAGGTTATAAACATCTTAATACTGTCCTCATGAAGCAGGTTATAAACACCTTAATACTGTCCTGATAAAGCAGGTTATAAACACCTTAATACTATCCTCATGAAGCAGGTTATAAACACCTTAACACTGTCCTGATAAAGCAGGTTATAAACACCTTAACACTGTCCTGATAAAGCAGGTTATAAACACCTTAATACTGTCCTCATGAAGCAGGTTATAAACACCTTAATACTGTCCTGATAAAGCAGGTTATAAGCACCTTAATACTGTCCTCATGAAGCAGGTTATAAACACCTTAATACTGTCCTGATAAAGCAGGTCATAAGTACCTTAATACTGTCCTCATGAAGCAGGTTATAAACACCTTAATAATGTCCTCATGAAGCAGGTTATAAACACCTTAATAATGTCCTCATGAAGCAGGTTATAAACACCTTAATACTGTCCTGATAAAGCAGGTTATAAACACCTTAACACTGTCCTGATAAAGTAGGTTATAAACACCTTAATACTGTCCTCATGAAGCAGGTTATAAACACCTTAATACTGTCCTCATGAAGCAGGTTATAAACACCTTAATAATGTCCTCGTGAAGCAGGTTATAAACACCTTAATACTGTCCTGATAAAGCAGGTTATAAACACCTTAACACTGTCCTGATAAAGGAGGTTATAAACACCTTAACACTGTCCTGATAAAGCAGGTTATAAACACCTTAACACTGTCCTGATAAAGCAGGTTATAAACACCTTAATACTGTCCTCATGAAGCAGGTTATAAACACCTTAATAATGTCCTCGTGAAGCAGGTTATAAACACCTTAATACTGTCCTGATAAAGCAGGTTATAAGCACCTTAATACTGTCCTCATGAAGCAGGTTATAAACACCTTAATACTGTCCTGATAAAGCAGGTCATAAGTACCTTAATACTGTCCTCATGAAGCAGGTTATAAACACCTTAATACTGTCCTCATGAAGCAGGTTATAAACACCTTAATACTGTCTTCATGAAGCAGGTTATAAACACCTTAATACTGTCCTGATAAAGCAGGTTATAAACACCTTAATACTGTCTGCGTGAAGCAGGTTATGAACACCTTAATACTGTCCTCATGAAGCAGGTTATGAACACCTTAATACTGTCCTCATGAAGCAGGTTATAAACACCTTAATACTGTCCTCATGAAGCAGGTTATAAACACCTTAATACTGTCCTCGTGAAGCAGGTTATAAACACCTTAATACTGTCCTCGTGAAGCAGGTTATAAACACCTTAATACTGTCCTCATGAAGCAGGTTATAAACACCTTAATACTGTCCTCATGAAGCAGGTTATAAACACCTTAATACTGTCCTGATAAAGCAGGTTATGAACACCTTAACACTGTCCTGATAAAGCAGGTTATAAACACCTTAATACTGTCCTGATAAAGCAGGTTATAAACACCTTAACACTGTCCCGATAAAGCAGGTTATAAACACCTTAACACTGTCCTGATAAAGCAGGTTATAAACACCTTAATACTGTCCTGCTAAAGCAGGTTATAAACACCTTAATACTGTCCTGATAAAGCAGGTTATAAACACCTTAACACTGTCCTGATAAAGCAGGTTATAAACACCTTAACACTGTCCTGATAAAGCAGGTTATAAACACCTTAATACTGTCCTCATGAAGCAGGTTATAAACACCTTAATACTGTCCTGATAAAGCAGGTTATAAATACCTTAACATTGTCCCGATAAAGCAGGTTATAAACACCTTAACACTGTCTTGATAAAGCAGGTTATAACCAGCTTAACACTGACCTGATAAAGCAGGTTATAAACACCTTAATACTGTCCTCATGAAGCAGGTTATTAACACCTTAATACTGTCCTGATAAAGCAGGTTATGAACACCTTAATACTGTCTTCATGAAGCAGGTTATAAACACCTTAATACTGTCCTGATAAAGCAGGTTATAAACACCTTAACACTGTCCTGATAAAGCAGGTTATAAACACCTTAACACTGTCCTGATGAAGCAGGTTATAAACACCTTAACACTGTCCTGATAAAGCAGGTTATAAACACCTTAATACTGTCCTCATGAAGCAGGTTATAAACACCTTAATACTGTCCTGATAAAGCAGGTTATAAGCACCTTAATACTGTCCTCATGAAGCAGGTTATAAACACCTTAATACTGTCCTGATAAAGCAGGTCATAAGTACCTTAATACTGTCCTCATGAAGCAGGTTATAAACACCTTAATACTGTCCTCATGAAGCAGGTTATAAACACCTTAATACTGTCTTCATGAAGCAGGTTATAAACACCTTAATACTGTCCTGATAAAGCAGGTTATAAACACCTTAACACTGTCCTGATAAAGAAGGTTATAAACACCTTAATACTGTCTGCGTGAAGCAGGTTATGAACACCTTAATACTGTCCTCATGAAGCAGGTTATAAACACCTTAATACTGTCCTCATGAAGCAGGTTATAAACACCTTAATACTGTCCTGATAAAGCAGGTTATAAATACCTTAACATTGTCCCGATAAAGCAGGTTATAAACACCTTAACACTGTCTTGATAAAGCAGGTTATAACCAGCTTAACACTGTCCTGATAAAGCAGGTTATAAACACCTTAATACTGTCCTCATGAAGCAGGTTATAAACACCTTAATACTGTCCTGATAAAGCAGGTTATGAACACCTTAATACTGTCTTCATGAAGCAGGTTATAAACACCTTAATACTGTCCTGATAAAGCAGGTTATAAACACCTTAACACTGTCCTGATAAAGCAGGTTATAAACAACTTAACACTGTCCTGATAAAGCAGGTTATAAACATCTTAATACTGTCCTCATGAAGCAGGTTATAAACACCTTAATACTGTCCTGATAAAGCAGGTTATAAACACCTTAATACTATCCTCATGAAGCAGGTTATAAACACCTTAACACTGTCCTGATAAAGCAGGTTATAAACACCTTAACACTGTCCTGATAAAGCAGGTTATAAACACCTTAATACTGTCCTCATGAAGCAGGTTATAAACACCTTAATACTGTCCTGATAAAGCAGGTTATAAGCACCTTAATACTGTCCTCATGAAGCAGGTTATAAACACCTTAATACTGTCCTGATAAAGCAGGTCATAAGTACCTTAATACTGTCCTCATGAAGCAGGTTATAAACACCTTAATAATGTCCTCATGAAGCAGGTTATAAACACCTTAATACTGTCCTCATGAAGCAGGTTATAAACACCTTAATACTGTCCTGATAAAGCAGGTTATAAACACCTTAACACTGTCCTGATAAAGTAGGTTATAAACACCTTAATACTGTCCTCATGAAGCAGGTTATAAACACCTTAATACTGTCCTCATGAAGCAGGTTATAAACACCTTAATAATGTCCTCGTGAAGCAGGTTATAAACACCTTAATACTGTCCTGATAAAGCAGGTTATAAACACCTTAACACTGTCCTGATAAAGGAGGTTATAAACACCTTAACACTGTCCTGATAAAGCAGGTTATAAACACCTTAACACTGTCCTGATAAAGCAGGTTATAAACACCTTAATACTGTCCTCATGAAGCAGGTTATAAACACCTTAATACTGTCCTGATAAAGCAGGTTATAAACACCTTAATACTGTCCTCATGAAGCAGGTTATAAACACCTTAATACTGTCCTGATAAAGCGGGTTATAAGCACCTTAATACTGTCCTCATGAAGCAGGTTATAAACACCTTAATACTGTCCTCATGAAGCAGGCTATGAACACCTTAATACTGTCCTGATAAAGCAGGTTATAAATACCTTAACACTGTCCTGATAAAGCAGGTTATAAATACCTTAATACTGTCTTGATAAAGCAGGTTATAAACACCTTAACACTGTTCTGATAAAGCAGGTTATAAACACCTTAACACTGTCTTGATAAAGCAGGTTATAAACACCTTAACACTGTCCTCATGAAGCTGCTGCAGGTAAAGTGTAATAATGAAGTATATTTGTAATAACTAAGTATATTGAAGTGTAATAGTGAAGTATAGTGAAGTGTAACAGGTATGTATAGTGATGTATATTGAAGTGTAATAATGATGTACAGTGAAGTGTAATAATGAAGTATATATTTGTAATAACTAAATATATTAAAGTGTATTAGTGAAGTATATTGAAGTGTAATAATGATGTATAGTGCAGTGTAATAATGAAGTATATTGAAGTGTAATAATGATGTATATTGAAGTGTAATAATGAAGTATAGTGAAGTGTAATAATGATGTATAGTGAAGTATATTGAAGTGTGTGACAAGTGCGTCACTGTCACTAGTAGGTTCCCCCCCCCAAAGCACCAAGAAGCCACAAGCAGCCAGAGGGATATTCGGTAATATAGTTTATTCCAACAGCAGACTGTGTCTCTGCTCTCCACCCTCCTCCTCTCTCCTGTCTGTCCAGCTCCTTTATGGAGACAGACTCAGATAACCCACACAGATCGTCATCAGCTGGACTGATTACCAATCAGACCAGCTGATGACAATCAGACACCGTTCCCTGAACCACACCCCCGCTCCACCCACTCTGCAGCCGAGCCTTAACACCCCCCGCTGCCACAAAGTGTAATATTGAAGTGTAATATTGAAGTATAATGAAGTGTAATAATGAAGTATAGTGAAGTGTAACAGGGATGTATAGTGATGCATTGCTGGTGTATCTTTGTGGATCCCAGGATTAAATGCCCCCCCCCCCCCATTGGTGTGTTATTGAAGACGAGTGTGCATTTAATCTTCCTCCTGATGCAGGGACACCTGTCACAGCCGCAGAGTGCATCCCATAATGTCTCTGTAAGAAGATTAGGCTACTCTAATGCCAGGTATTTGAGGAGTATTCATGCAGCCAAGTGCTTATGTAATGTCTCCGAGCCGCCATGCATTTTCATTTTGGCATCCCCCCCCCCCCCCCCTCACCGATGAGGAGCCCTGAGGCCTCCTCACCCACATCAAAGCCTCACACACACACACACACACATTTTATTCAAATCTCTTCATCAACACACAGCGTGCTGTTGGTATGTGTTTCATTCAGAGATAATCTGCTGCTGCAGATACATAAATACAATATGTCCGCGGCATCAGATCTCAGCGCGACGCCTCGTGAACACGGAGCTCTCCTCCGTGCTCCATCCTGTTGGGCTGGAACACGAGCAGCAAGGTGTCTTCTGCTGTAGGAGGATGATGTAATGCGTGAAGGGGGGTCCGGTATCATGTCTCTGGGGACAGTTAACGTGTCTCTGTGTGGTGTCCAATGGGGAAGGCAGGGGGGCGGGGCTTGTTCAGGTAAACTAATCACATACCATATAAAATATAAGAACATATAATATCTAAATAATATATCTATATGTATAATTTTTGGCCTGTTTTATTTTGTTTTTATTTTTTACAGACATCCATACATTTACACACAAAGACATAAAATATATATTTTTTAAATGAATATAATATTGAAGTAAAATATAAAAATTTGAAAAAACTAAATAAAATAAAAAGATTCCGCGAAGAAATATTAAAATAAATAATAATAGTAATAAAAAATAAAATACATTTAAAAATAATGAAATAAATAAATAAAAGTGAGATTATACACACAGGTAAATATGAACATTTTGACGAACAAAACGTGGTCTAGTCCTTTAAAATGTGAGTGTGTGTGTGTGTGTGTGGGGGGGGGGGGTGGGGGTGAAGTAAATCCAAAATGTAAAAAAATAAAAGCCTATTAGTGGAGTGAAACATTTTGATCTATCAGATTGCAAATACAAACAATGTCAACACCCAAACACATCTGTTGGAGCTTATCTGCTCCCGCTGCACTTAATATGCTTCTAACGCCACCGCCGCCTCGCCATCCCGCGGTCCACTTCCACTGCGAGCACTATTTATACCGCCACATGCTGCAGAGTGCTTCCCACTCACACTGGATTTCATGCGTTAAGCTGCTGCTATACGTGAGCTCACCTCAAACCTGCTCATACATCTCATGTATTTGTCTGAGTGGATACAACAACAACAAAAAACAGGATTAATCTTCATCCACCTTAAAAAACGACCAAAATAAAAGACCTCTCCCACGTCAGGTTGTGTTCTCATGTCTTTAGTTAATTAGTGGGCGTGTCAAGAAGCTGTGTGTCCACGCAGAAGGGTTGTGTGTGTGTGTGTGTGTGTGTGTGTGGGGGGGGGGGGGTTCTTGATCATCATCCTCATCATCATCATCAGGCCTCTGGTACCTGAACACAGCCTGCTGGCTGCAGTTCAAACACTCAGAGGATTTACATGTCGGCTGTAAGAGGCTTTTATTTTTACACTAATGCAGATTTAAAAGGTAAAAAAACAATCTGCTGCTGGTCATCACCTGATGACGTCATCGGAGCATCAAAACAACCCGTCTGACATGTTGATGTACTGAGGACTACGGAATACTATACAGAGTACTACACTGAGGACTATGCAGAGTACTACACTGAGGACTACACAGAGTACTACACTGAGGACTATGCAGAGTACTACACTGAGGACTACACAGAGTACTACACTGAGGACTATGCAGAGTACTACACTGAGGACTACACAGAGTACTACACTGAGGACTATGCAGAGTACTACACTGAGGACTACACAGAGTACTACACTGAGGACTATGCAGAGTACTACACTGAGGACTACACAGAGTACTACACTGAGGACTATGCAGAGTACTACACTGAGGACTATACTGAGTACTACACTGAGGACTATGCAGAGTACTACACTGAGGACTACACAGAGTACTACACTGAGGACTATGCAGAGTACTACACTGATGACTACACAGAGTACTACACTGAGGACTATACTGAGTACTACACTGAGGACTATACAGAGTACTACACTGAGGACTACACAGAGTACTACACTGAGGACTATGCAGAGTACTACACTGATGACTACACAGAGTACTACACTGAGGACTATGCAGAGTACTACACTGAGGACTACACAGAGTACTACACTGAGGACTATGCAGAGTACTACACTGAGGACGATACTGAGGACGATACTCAGGACTATTTAATTCAATTCAATTCAATTCAATTCAGTTTATTTGTATAGCCCAATTTCACAAATTACAAATTTGTCTCAGAGTGCTTTACAATCTGTACACATAGACATCCCTGCCCCAAAACCTCACATCGGACCAGGAAAAACTCCCAAATAACCCTTCAGGGGGGAAAAAGGGAAGAACCCTTCAGGAGAGAACAGAGGAGGATCCCTCTCCAGGATGGACAGAACAATAGACGTCATGTGACCAGAAGGACAGATTTAGAGTTAAAATACATTCAATGAATGTGACAGAGTGTATGAATAGTTCATAGTAGGCATATTCCACGATGGAGACCTCCACGATCCATCAGGCAGATGGAGGTAGAGAGGAGGAGTGGGTGGAGTCTCAACAGTGGGCGGAGTCTCAACAGGACAGCTCAGATGGACTACGGAGTACTATACTGAGTACTACACTGAGGACTATGCAGAGTACTTTACTGAGGACTATACTGGGTACTACACTGAGGACTATGCAGAGTACTACACTGAGGACTATACTGAGTACTACACTGAGTACTACACTGAGTACTCTGTAAAATAAATTGGAGACAGTTAAAAACCTAAATAATAGATTTCGCTAAAAACTGAGTTAACAGAAACTGTGAAGAAATAATGAATTCATGTTGATATCAAACATAATAACAGCAAGGCATGCTGGGACGGAGCTTCACTGGCTTTGCTGCTAACTCATAACTCAGTTTGGAAACAGTTCATGCCAGAGG
This sequence comes from Pseudoliparis swirei, assembly GCF_029220125.1. Classification (NCBI taxonomy): domain Eukaryota; kingdom Metazoa; phylum Chordata; class Actinopteri; order Perciformes; family Liparidae; genus Pseudoliparis; species Pseudoliparis swirei. The sequence goes on from NC_079389.1 coordinate 23,753,541, forward strand.
TCAAAGGTCAGTCGCGTCCCTCCTGTCGGCGTTATCTGAACTAATGAGCAGATCCTCGTTTTAACTTCGTGGGAACTCGCTTCTCTCAGAGCGTAAAACCACTT